>NC_069002.1:32609530-32613862 GCF_001194135.2 Octopus bimaculoides | reverse complement strand
ATATAAATATGTGTGTGTCTAAAATGAAACAATTTCCCTATATGTATATATATATATATATATATAAAGAGAGTGAGAGAGAGAGAGAGAGAGAGAGAGAGAGAGAGAGAGAGATGCACATAAACACACGCACATAAAGCTATATATGCTGGTTTGTATGTGTATGTATGTGTGTATGCGCGTTTGATTGTATTAACACATATATAGATATGTGTGTGTGTGTGTATAAATACATACATACATACGTATATTATTGTTTAATGTAAGTTACATAATTTTTTACTTATATAACACAACAAAGTTAGTTATTGGAGCTTTTCAAACTCTTTTTCGCTCCATGGAACTTCTTCCAACAACTTTTTTTACATTTGGCTCTCGTTTCATAACTCGGTCGTCAATTTCAAAAGTAATTCGATCGTGGGAGTCTTGTAACCGGTCAGTCTTCCAAAATTGATTCAATAATCATCTTTAGTTTACACAGACTATTGCAGTATATATAATATATTCATAGATGTGTTTAATCAAACCCAAAATCTTGTATTTCTTGCTAAACACCCTAAACGCACATCGTGTTGTTTGCTACTCCAACACTGCCAGGAAAAAATTGATATAATGCAAACGATCATATAAGAGCACCAGATGAATGTTTTCTCCTTTAAATCATATGAATGAAACGTAATAGATATTATAATGGAAATTATAAGATTATAAATACTGTCTGTTGAGGGCTGTGGTGTGTTAGAATTGAGAGAAGAGGGTAGAGCCGGGCAAAATGCCATTCACTGTATTTGAGCTCCTGTGCGCTTTCTCTGTTCGTGTCCTAGCTATGTCGGTTTTACCTTGTTTGTTTTTCGAAAATTCCGGTGAAAGTAAAGGAGAGGTATTGTGATGTTCTTTATAAAATCTATGTTGTGTAGTTGAGAGTCTCCTGTCTTATACAATATGAGCTTCAGGCAGTGTATGACATGAGTAATCCACGGTGAAAATGCGCTGTTCGTTAATTGTATGTCAATATTACGGTCGTTGAACTTCCAAATTGTTACATCATACAGAGACATTATACCTAAATATATATCTACGTATGTACATTCATACATATACACATACATACTTACATACATACATGTATACATACATACATATTTCCAATTCACTCATACTATACAAAGACGCAAATATATACACGTTAAATATATAATAAAGCGAACCAACGCATACACAGATATGTATCGATAGCATATTTATGCATACAACCACACTCATATCCGAACAATGGCATATAAAATATCTGCATAGATACATCATAATCATACAAATATACACATACATAACATACATACATGCATACATAACTACGTACACACATCCATATATATATATATATATATACATATATACGTACATACATACGTACATACATAGGCGTGTGTGTGTGTATATGCATTTATATACTCAAATTATATGTATTATATATGTACGTTTATATATATAGATATATATATATATATATATTTCTTTATTGCCCACAAGGGGCTAAACACCGAGGGGACAAACAAGGACAGACAAAGGGATTAAGTCGATTACATCGACCCTAGTGCGTAACTGGTACTTAATTTATTGACCGGGAAGGGATGAAAGGCAAAGTCGACCTCGGCGGAATTTGAACTCATTACGTAACAGCAGAAGAAATATCGCTAAACATTTCGCCCGGCGTGCTAACGATTCTGCCAGCTCGTCGCCATGTGTATGTAAATATACACATACAAAATATCTGAGAGTTTCCACCTTGTTTTGCATGTATACATAAATATATTTTTTTGCATTTGATGTACCTAATTCACTTAAAATATCTGACATGTCTAATTTGTTTACCTGCATAATTGCGTCTATATATGAATGTATGTATATTCATATATCGTTCACAAAAACCAAGAAACATAGGACTACACTAACCTACCTTTCTCCGTGCACACCAGATATGTATGTATATATGTGTATACATGAGGTGCGTGTGTCTGTTTCTGTGTGTACGTGCGCGTGTAAAGTAAAGACCCCTATGGTCTTGAATGATCACAGGATTGCACCTAGAAATTTGCCCGGGCAAGTTTGTCTTTAGAAGACCTGCAGTCGTCCGCAATGTTGGATACACACTTATTCAACAACTCTTACAAAATACTTTACACTAAGAGAAATAATCGGAATTGATGAAATCGTTTTCTGTGAAACAGTTGAAACTTTTCCACTTTTGTGATCATCGACTTCTTTGATTCTGATCAGCTATCATTAATAACTTTCTCACCGTCGAAACCAAGTTGTGATTTTCTTAGTCATAGTGACACACCTTTATCAAAATTAATATGGTCCATAAAGAATGTTTAGCTACTCCTAGTTATTACGTAAGTATCAGATTGTTCGACAAAACACGACTAAAGTGCAGTGGAACTTTGCACGCTTAACTTCTCTGTTGATGAAACTGATTTCAAATCACTCTCCTACAAGAAATTCTCCGTTAAATCCTTGCCATTCATAATTCTTAAATGATATAAAATCTTTTTTTGAGATAATACTACGGAGGACACTGTACAACACAATTTTAAATTAATATTAGAATACATTTTATTGATTTATACATATATATATATATAATATGTACGATAATTCGTTTTATGTTATCAGAAACATGTTTATCTCCCTCCTAGAAATCCAGGTAAAATAGAAGTAAATTTATTATGAGCGTATAATACAATGTTGCTTTTATGTTTGCATCAAGAGTTTATGATATCGCCATCATGTGTGCGGAAAGAGATAGTCACATAGAGAATGACAGGGAGAGAGAGAGTGAGAGAGAGAGAGTGAGAGAGAGAGAAATTGACGGAGAGAGATAGAGAGAGAAAGAAATAGTATATAATACCAGTTTATTTATTCCATTATCCGCAAAATGAAATGTCTGTGAAATGTGGAGGTTCAACGACCGATTGACTTTCTTCATAAAGCATTTGTCGCTGTAAGGCAGATAGAATTAATTTCCTCTATCATTGAGTCTGCAATATTTTAAACTCCATCATTAATGTGTACGAGTCACTAATCATAACTTGGCGAACATGGTTTCACAGAACCCCTTTGAGCCGTTATTCATTGATGTAAGATAGTTAATCCTGCATTTAATCCGGAACTGTTCACGAGAGTAATTAGCCTTGGCTTAACAAACGAATATTTTACAAGTAATAACAAACAATTCCTGGAGACAGTTCTTTTAAACAGTGAAGGAGCGTGGCCTGTTGGTTAGAGTGCTGCACTGAAGATCACAAGTTCAAGGTTTCGAGTACCAGACAAGACGATGCGTTGTGCTCTTGAGCAAAATCACTTCATTCCACATCGCTTCAGTCCACTCGGCTGTAAATGAATGACTCTGCTATATATTTGTTTCCTGTTGAAAAAAGGATGCTGTGATCTCTGTCAGTTATACGCCATGGAATCTGGACGACCGGACCTATGAGTCCTACGAGACGAGGCCGTAATGTCCAAGGTCTGGTGGTGACGATGATGGTCTTTTAATTAAAAAATCTAGGACCAGTGTGTCGAGTTACAAGAATTATAATTTACCTATGGCATCAATAAAACAATATTCTTACGCAATGTCTACTCCAAACTTGTTGGCATAAGGCCAACTGGTTTGCAAGAAAGTCTAAGTCAATTATATCGACCCCAGTGTTCAACTGGTACTCATTTTATCGACTGTAATAGGACGAAAGGCACCGTCGACCTCGGCAGAATTTGAATTCAGAACGGTAGATGTCGGGTGGTGGTGGTGGTGAAGTCGGTGTTACTAGATTGGTGACGGTGTTGTTGGTAGTGATGAAGACGGCAATGAGAGTGGTGAAGTCGTGGCTGCAATTGTTGTGATGTTGTGGTTGTCATTTTTAGATGTAGCCGTTCTTCAAGACAAGTATTTAATCACTATAATTTTTTTTTTTCTACGAAACACTTTACATCATTATATTCATAAACGCTAACTCTATAAATTCTTTTGTACTCCTCAAAATTTTCACTTCGTCGAACATGTATTTGGTGAACAAGTCATGTCCTCTTTTTACTTTACATGCTGGTTTAAGATTTACAGGACGATTTCTTTTTTGTAATCTAAAAATGCGTCAGTAAAATGCTACCGAAACATATGTACACACGCACACATATATACACACATGCATATGTACACAAACATACATACATACGTACACATATATATGTATTTGTGTATATGTATAAATATGTATATATATATATATATATATATGTATATGTATATATATATATATGTGTATATATATATAT
>NC_069002.1:32606139-32609134 GCF_001194135.2 Octopus bimaculoides | reverse complement strand
TAAAAGCACAATAAATGAGTATAATATAAAGTAAAGTAAATATCATAAGATATTATACTCATTTATTGTGCTTTTAATTATTAATTTTTCTATATGTGATAGTGGATTTTCATCGATGAGTTCTTGAAACTTGATTATTTTCCCTAAAACTATATATATATATATATATACAGAAAGAGAAGGGGCAGAAGATAGATAGATAGATAGATAGATAGATAGATAGATAGATAGATAGATAGATAGATAGATAGATAGATAGATAGATAGATAGTCCCATGTTCCCTGTACTATTAAACTTTGACTTTAATTACTACAGAAGACTAGTCTACATTTCTCAGCGTTTTATTGAGCAAATACAAGAACATTTTTATGGCTTTCCTCACACCGCTAACAATACTACTTCCTTTCGTGTATATAAGGTGTTCAAAAAGTCTCTCTTCAGTTAGTATTTAATTGCGAAATAAATATTTATAAGATGGTAGAGGGTTACAAAGGAATATATTAGACTTTACCAGACTTTAAAAACTTTATAAGAGGTGTTGAAATTTAATTTCTTTTTTACTGTCGTGTAAGCACTTCCGAGGCGGATGATCCGTTTCCTGTGACAATTTGCGTAAGAACTTTGACAGGTTTGCCAACATTTTATCACAAATATTGGCGAATGTTTCGTCTGAAAGAACAATAGGCTTACCGCTTCTTGCTGTGTCTTCCACTGAGCCTGTTTCTAAATTATCTCATCAAATCCCTCACAGTGTAACGATGAGGAACAACAGCATTTGAAAAAGTTTCACCGAACTTCTGTTTCACATTATCTGTGAATTTGATTCCAGCTCGAAACACCCATTCAACTATAAATGCACGTTCTTCAACGGTTAACATGTCGACACGCTGAAGGTTACACAATATATATATATATATATATATATACTATTATCTATTTTTCTATCTTCAGTCGCATTGCTTACAAGAAGTTTTCGTATCCGAAACATCGTAGTTTTCGCTGCTGGCTCTGACTGTTGTAGAAAATTTGCAGAGATAACTTGAAAGTCTATTAAATCGGACTGCTAACACAAGATTTTGAAAATGTGGGACATAGTATTCCCTTATTGACCTCTGATATCCTCAGTTACAGTATATTATGTTTGGAAAATGAAATACGGTGTTTGTATATGTGTGTATGTGTGAGTTGTATGTTTGTGAGAACAGTATGAAATGCTAATAAACAAAACATCGGTAATAATCATGGAAACACGCCTTTATATGTTTGAAGTGGGTGTTAGAAATTAGTGTTAATATATTGACCCAATTGTATGAATGGTATCTTATTCAAACTATCTTAGTGTAATATTACCAATGAGCTAATGAAATAGTGTATGTGTATGAGTGTGAGAGACAGAGAAAGAAAGAAACAGGGGGAAATAGAAAGAAACAGGGGGAAAAAGAAAGAAACAGTGAGAAAGAGAAATATAGACGGAAAAAAAGAAACAGAGAGATAGAGAGAGATGGCCGACCTAAACGCAAAGAGATGGATAGACATACAGACAAATAAAAACAAATACAGACAGGCAAACAGGCAGGCAGATAGACAGACATACAGGGAGAGAAAGACAGGCAGACACGCAAAGAGATAGAGCGACAGAGAGATTGAGGGTCAGATAGGGAAACAGAGAAACAAACAGACAGACAGGCTGATAGGCAAACATACGGAGAAATAGACAAACAGTTGGAGAGATAGACAAACAGGCAGATAGGTAGACAAACAGATCGGCAGATAGAGGCATACAGATAGATAAACAAAACCGGCAGACAAAATGACAGGCAGATAGACAAACAAACTGGCACACAAAAGATAAGCAGATAGATTAACATACGGACAGATAAGCAAACAGAGTGGCAGGCCAAATGACCAGGCAATGAGAGAGGCAGACGACCAGACAATCAGAGAGGCAGACGACCAACCAGGCAGGCAGAGAGAGATAGACAATGACTCAGATAAACAGACACAACAGATAGAGAGAGGAACAGGGAGAGAGAAACAGAGAGAGCGAGAGAGAGAGACAGGGAGAGAGTGAAAGAGAGATTGAAAGAGAAGAAAACAGAAATCAAGAGAAATTGATTAATCGACGGAGGGAAGAATAATTAATGAGAGACACTGTCGTACAGAGATGCTAATGAGTATTCAACAAGGTGTAGATCTGTGTGTGTGTCTGTATGTCTGTCTGTCTGTGTCTCTTTGCGCGTGGGTTTGTGCGTGTGTTTACGCATTTGTTTGCGTGTATCTATATGTCTGCGAGGATATGCTCTTATCTTCTTCTGGTGCGTATATGTGTGTATTTTATCGATGTATATGTGTGGTTATATACGTGTCTCCTGGTGGATATATGTATGCGTGTGTATGAGTGAATCTATGTGAGCATGTGATTATATGCTTCTCACTTCTTAGTCTATACGTTATGTTTGTACGCGTGTGTGTGAGTGTCTCTGTGACTGTGTGTATGTCTGTATGTCTCTGTGTGTATGTCTGTGTGTATATGTGTGCATGTGTGTGTGTGTGTGTGTGTGTGTGTGTGTGTGTGTGTGTGTGTGCGTGCGTGTAATTAAAATGTCACCATATTGACATCTATTAAACAGTGCAATGTTTCCTGGAGAAACAGATCGAGAATGAAAGAGGAATACAGAAAGAGAGACAGACAGACAGACAGAATTTGAAGGAGACAGAATTGAAAGAGAGCAGAGAGTGAATTCAGTAACTTAATATCTAAACTAACAACAAAAACAACGTGAATAACATCAACCGAAATATAAGAACAAGAAAAACACCCAATGTTCATTTTGCACTTTCTTACGACCAAAATTCTTCATTCTCTTTCAAACTTTTGATTATTTTTTGTATGTGTGTGTGTGTCTAGGTGCGTGACACGAAGTTTTCGAAGAAAATATACTTCAAATCTCTCTATTGCTCTCTCTCTCTCTCTCTCTCTCTCTCTCTCTCTCT
>NC_069002.1:32604374-32606117 GCF_001194135.2 Octopus bimaculoides | reverse complement strand
TCTATCTATCTCTCTATCTATCTATCTATCTCTCTCTCTCTCTCTCTCTCTATCTCTCTCTCCATCTCTCTCTCTCTCTCTCTCTCTCTCTCTCTCTATCTATCTATCTATCTATCTATCTATCTATCTATCTCTCTTTCTCACTCTCTGCACTTCTTTCCTTGCCTCTTTCTTAATCTCTCTCTTTTTATCTCTGTCTGTCTTTCTCTCTCCCTCTCTCTCTTTATGCTCTTCTTTCCTTGCCTCTTAATTCTTAATTCTCTTTCTCTATTTCCCTTTCTCTCTCTCCCTCTCCCCCCACACAATGGCTTTTCCCCCACTTCTACTCCTCCACCTTGTCCTCCATCTCAGACTCGGTTATAATATTTTTTTAAATAGTATTCTTTGCTTTCTCCCTTCAGGTTTTCCTTCATAACACGCCTCTTCTTCATGATCATCATCATCATCTCCATCATCATTGTCATCATCATCTTCTTTTCCGGTTCTGCTACTTTCATTTCTTCGTCTTCATCTTCCTCTTCTCCTTCTTCCTCTGCGCCTCCTCCTCCTAGATCTCTACCCTTCTCTACCTCTTCTTCTCCTCATCCTCAACCTCCTCCTCTGTTTCCTCTTCCTCCATATTCTCATCTGCTACTTTCTTCTCCTCCAGCTCCTTCGTCTACTCCTTTTCTTCTTCTTCTTCTTCTTCTTCTTCTTCTTCTTCTTCTTCTTCTTCTTCTTCTTCTTCTTCTTCTTCTTCTTCTTCATCCTCTACATCTTATTTTCCTTTCTTCTCTATCTTTTTCTTCTTCCACATCTCTCTCATATACTCTATAATTTGTTTCATTTTTCAACCTCCCGAACTTCTGACGCTCTTGATGTTCGATATATATATATACAATAAATTAAACAATAAATTAAACAAAAGATGTGCATTGCCCTACATGGTTTTATCAGGGTTTGAACAGAAGGAATAGAAAGAGAAACGTTAGACGTATGCTGAGTAGACGGAAACTGAACGGACGGAAAATTAACCAACGACACGATACACGGAATATTCGCAGCTAAGTTTTCCTCTTCAGTCAAAGACGCAAAATATAATTGCAGTTTCACGCCAATTACCTTTGATACTGCTCAATTTTGCAGGCGCCAGTGCTTTTATTAAGCTTGGTCCCAAGGCTTTGCTCCGCTCAAGACTTTAGTAATACACACTTACCCAGCGTGTCACGCAGTAGGACAGAACCTGGGAATGTGGTTACCTACAGCCTTTTTGGAAAAGAATTACAATCAGGAAGAAATTCATGCAACGAGTTTTTCGTTTTCATTTCATTTTTTTCTAATTAGCATTTCCATTTTCATTCTCAGCAATTCCTTTTTAAGTGTTATTAAATGTAAATACTAAGACGCCGAGCTGGCAGAATCGTTATCAAAATTCTTACCAGCATTGTATCCGTCTTTGTATTTCGAGTTCAAATTCCACCGAGGTCGACGTTTGTTTTTATCCTTTCGGCGATGATAAATTGAGCGCCAGTGAAACACCGGGGTCGCAGGAACCGACAAGTCCCGGCTCCCCAAATATCAGGCCTTGCGCGTTTAGTAGAAGTGGTTAAATATAAATACACATATTTTAACCACGCCACCCTTACCTTCGCAACCACGCCACCATCGCACTGTAACTCACACTAACGCACATTTCCCCAATATCTAAATCCATCTGACTCCCTCTCTAGGTTTGATTTTCTGTCTCTCGATAGATAGATAGAT
>NC_069002.1:32602435-32603774 GCF_001194135.2 Octopus bimaculoides | reverse complement strand
AGAGACATAAATACCTATGTCTATGGATATATATATATATATACATACATTAATATTCCTATGCATTTCTATTTCCCTAAATGTCATTCCCTCTGACTTTCTGTCTTTATGACTGTCAGTCGATCTGTCTTCCGAACTATGCACATGTCTATTTATCTAGGTATTTATACATCTATCCATATCTATTTACATATATCACATTATAAGTCTTTTTCTCTTCGTATATGTGTGTGTGTATTTGTGTGTATACATATTTTGCAAATATGCATATTTATAAATATATACACATTTATATACATATATTTATTATATGCTTGAGTATTAGTACATATGTTCTCACCACTGCAATATATATATACCAATACACCCACGCACACACACATATATATATATATATAAGTATATATACATGCATATATACAAACACGTCAGCACACGTATATACATATTATCAAGCAGATTCAAACGAGGGTAGAATTGGTCTGAGTCAGCATGGCTTATGTTAAATAGTACAATCGATAAATAGACAACATTAAACTTGCTGTGAGCAGTGAAAAATTGGTTGTAGTCAGGCTTTTTTTTTTAGCTTAGATGATGTGATACTCTGTTTTCTCTCCTTCTAAAGTTTCCTTGAAAAAGAACTCTCTCCGAAACGTTGGATTCTCGAATCTTAAGGGCCAGATCCATGTACTCTCTAGTGATGTCTGAAAACACACAAATATATGCGGGGGGACACAAGCACTTTCACAAACACACACATTTTTACGTATTATACACACTGAAATACATACAGAGATACATGCCTACATACATATATACATACATACCTACATACATACCTACACCAATGTCGAACAATGAGAATGGGTGCTTAACACCGCATTGGTGGATAATGATTCGTTATTTGTGTTTTTAAGCCTACCATTGGTTTCATGTTCAGAAAAATTTCCAATAGTGTGTATATATATATATATATATATATATATATATATATATATATATGCGCATGCACAGACACTCGCGCGCGCACACATACACACTCATAGATCATATATATATTATACTTTTATAAGAAGTGTGCTGACAGCGACTCGTGACTTCGAAGATTCTGGTTGTTAGCTTCCATCGAACAACACTTCTTGTAAAAGTTGAATAACTACGTACTATGCAAAAATTGTCGAGTAATCATTCAGTTTAATGTAAAATTATTTTCATTACATCTCGACATTAAAACAAATACCTACATAGACACACACACACACTCAGACACACATACACAAACAAACAAACATATATATATATATATATATATATATATATATATATATATATATATATA
>NC_069002.1:32598942-32601884 GCF_001194135.2 Octopus bimaculoides | reverse complement strand
TTTTTTTTTTTTTTTTTTTTTTTTTTGTTTTGTTTTGATATTCCTGTTGTTGTTTCTGTCATTGTTCTAATTCTCTTGTTCTTCGTTCCGTCGATCTCGTTGACGTTGATGTTGTTGTTCTTGTTTTAGTGATCATCTCTCCACGGATTCTATTGATGATGTTTCAGACGTCAAATAAAGATTTGTTGTATTAATAGAAACATTTTCTTTCATTTTCAACACAATTTCATTGATTTCATTTCATTCTTTTTTTCTTTTTCTATTCGTGTGTTATCGAGACAGGAGTGACATCACCATCAACGGTTTATTGTATATTATAATTATCATTAACGACAATCGGACTCATAGTCATTGTCATTATCATTATCCAACATCCCCAACGCTACCACATCCTCCTCCACTTCCTCATAAATTCATCCTCGCCGGCGTCGTCGTCGTCGTCGTCGTAGTCATCGTCCTCCTTCTCCTCTTCCTCCTCCTCATCGCTCATCACCATCATCATCACCATGGCCCTCGTCATGGTCGTCTTGAACATTATCGTCATCGTCGTTGTTGCTGTCATCACGAGAATATTTACACACACATATATTAGATTACAATTTTGATACCTTGTGATATGTGTGTGTGTATACATATATATGTATGTATACGTATATATATATATATATATATAAATAAATAAATATGTATATATATCTAAATATATATATACACATATATATGTATGTATAAATATATGGGTGTGTATGTATGGATCGATGGATGGATGGATGTGTGCATGTATGTATTGAGAAACTTTACTGTGGCTGAAATGACAATGTCAGCAATAATCTTTTCATGTGCGGAAAATGAATATTCTGGTGATGGATATGGTCATGATTTGATCACCGCTTCTCACTGAAAGTGTACCTGGTTTCTTTCCCGAAACAGTGGCACAGAGCATTCAGCTGTACTATCAAGCAGTCATAAATTAACCTCTCACCGTAGTGGATATCCTAATATACATCATTTATACGTTTGGTGGTTCGTCATGGATTGATCAAGGCATGTTGCATGCAAAACACTGTGCGAATCATACGATCTAAATAGTTCTCACTTTATTCATACAGGCACACACAAATGTGTGTCAAGTTAATTCTGTCTGACAATTAGATTAACAGTACCGTGAATTTTTGTAGAGTTGATAGGAACAGCGCAGTGAATAGAGGCAAAAACGAAAATTATAATACTAATGTCAGTATCGCAGGAGCATTGCTCTCCTGTCTGATTTGATGCGCCTAGAAGAATTGGTAAGAATTGGTAAGATCTGATGACCCAGGAGAACTGGTTTGCAGTAGAGGTAAGCAAGGCAGTCTCATCAAACAAACTTATGTGAGCACTTCATACCAAAACATGTTGTTTTAATCATAGGGTCAAGTAGCAGAAACAAAGTTTTCCGATCTACCAAATTTGCTTGGTCGAAAATTGTTATTTTGTCTCGCTTGCTCCAAATGTAAGGATATTTTAAATCCTTTGAAATTTCCGCTTAAGGAGCCTTACCAATTCTTTATAATCTAGGGGCATCAAATCAGTCACTACACCAGAGCTCTTACAATGCTCATATCAGCATTTTGATTTTTTTTTTGTCCTTATTCACCAACTTGCACCAGTTCCCCGCTCCCGCCAGCAGTTAACAGTGCACTTGGCTATGGAGTACTCAGCCACTAACGCGTCAAATGACGAGCTGGTAATTCAGTTGCAATCAAACAACTGAAACTTCATCGTCGAAAGACGACGATTAATGAACATTTTAACACTCAGCTCTATTGTTCTCAGAAGAGGCCGTGGCAATGTTCATGTGCTAAAGTGGTGAACTGGTTCATAGCTTAGCACGACCGGCAATATGCTTAGCGGAATTTCGTCCGTCTTAACGTTTTGAGCTCAAATTCAGCCGCAGTCGATTTTGTGATTCATCCTTTCGGGGTCGACAAAATAAATGCCGCTTGAGCACTGGGGTCGATTATATGACTTACCATCTCACCCATAATTGCTGGTCTTACCACAAAATTTGAAACCAATGTTAGAGGACAATTTTGAGAGGCAGGATGATCAAATATTTCACGATATTGAGTTAAACTTCATTTTTGAGTAAAAGTCCTGCTAAGACAAAATTTGGTTTTTGTCTTTGCAAACGAAATGATTCTATAAAAAGAAGAAAGAACAATACAGCTTGACTTTAAACCTGTCATCCCCACACCCCTTTGAAGAGGGAAAGGATATAAAGCACACAGAACTCAGAACCTGCTTCCCAACCATCGTACACAAAATTATATCATTTCAGACTCATTCTTAAGTGGATTTTTTCAGTTTTGCTCTGTTTAGATACTTGTTTGCTTCTGATAAATAAAAACAAAAAAGACATCAAAATTATCACGGCCGCCATTTTTTTATCACTTTCGTTTGCCATTAGCGAGAGATTGGTAATCTTGTAGTCGTTGCGTGTTAATGGCAGAGTTTCCGGGTCTTCGATTAATATTCATGTGTTCCTTACACGAAATCTTCATGCAGAAATAATGTAAAAATATAGCGATCTTCGCTGTAACTGAACATTGTGATCGTTGTGAAATGGGCTATAAACGAAGGCAACATATATGTGTGTTTGTGTGTGTGTGTATGAAACGTATATGATATATTACGCGCGCGCGAGCACCCGCATTAACGCACACACATTACACACACACGTACGTATATATATGCATGTATATATATATATATATATATATATATATGAATGTCTCTCTGCTGTAAACGTATACAAATATCTATATATGTATATACGTGCATATATGTATGGATGTATACATGTATGTTTATATGCATACGTGTATATATATATATATATATGTGTGTGTGTGTATATATATATATATATATATACATATACATATGTATATGTATGTATA
>NC_069002.1:32596768-32598932 GCF_001194135.2 Octopus bimaculoides | reverse complement strand
ATATATATATATATATATATATATATATATACATATATACACACAGAAATGTATATGTATGTATGCATCTATACATAAGTGCATACATACCTGTGTGTATATTCACGTAAATATATGTATACATAGACGACTATATACGTGTATATACATATGCCTGTATATATATATATATATATATATATATATATACATGCATAAAACAGGCGTACGTACACACATACATACATATGTATATACATACATAAATACATATATATATATATATATATATACATACATAAATGCATCATACATACATACAAACATACACAAACACACGTCATCCACATCATGACCGTCAGTATGGCCTACGTAGATGTTAATAGATGATCACAGGTCATAGGTAATCGATAGCAAGTGTTTGAGCAGCACTGAAGCCCGGCGAAGTTAATGGGGCAAACAGAGTGTTAATGTAAATACAATTTAAAATTGCCAACTAATGACTGGTTGTGTGTAACTAAAGTGAAGTTTGTGTGGAGTCATCTCATTGCCTAGCACTTTTCCTCACTAAGTAAATAACCCACACAACCTGTTATACACCATACAATGATATATATATATATATATATATATATATATATATATATATCCTGTAATTCAAAGGTTCAGCCTTGTCACACTGTGTCACGCCGAATATCCTCTAGAACTACGTTAAGGGTACACGTGTCTGTGGAGTGCTCAGCACTTGCACGTTAATTTCACGAGCAGGCTGTTCCGTTGATCGGATCAGCTGGAACCCTCAACGTCGTAAGTGACGGAGTGCCAACAACAATAATTCTAGTATCATTTTAAATTTAGAATGACCTTTTTTAGAATTTAAGGGAATAACTTGTTTTATATACTTAGTTGTAGAAAAAAAATCTTTAATTGAATCAGGACACCTCTATCTCACTGACCAATCAGACTGAAATCAAAATGATATCATATCAGATGAATGGCTAGATTAAACGGAATTGATTCCTTTTAATCAATGTTTTTACCTATGAGGTCGATAAACCAACGTACTAGTTAAGAATTCGATTCGATAGAATCGACTTACACCCTCCGCTCAAAAGTACAGGCCTTGTGTTTAAATCAGAAAACACCATAGCTGTTGTTGTTCTTGTTGTTGTTGCTATTTATTGTTATTGTTGTTGATCATCATCATCATCATGTGGTTTCTCTTGTAATCAACACCTATACACCTTTTTCCCCTAATTGCAACGCGATAGATTTATAATCAGCAGTTCAAACGAAATTATTTCTACACAAAAAAAACCTTATATTAACAACTGTCCCTGGAGCTTACAACGGGGTGGACTCCTTGAAAAACAGATAAAAGCCACATGGTGTTCTTAACAAAGTCAATATATCTAGATATATACGGTGACAAGCTGAGAGAAACGTTACCACGCCGAGTAAATGCTTAGCGGCATTTCATCCTTCATAACGTTCTGAGCTCATGTGTCAGCGAGGTCGACTTTGCCTTTCATCCCGTCGAGATCGATAACATAAGCATCATTTGAGCACTGAAGTCGATGAAATCGACTCACTCACTCGTTCAAAACTGCAGGCATTGAGCCAAAATTTGAAAGCAATATACCACATCTATGGCTAGAACGCCACAAGAAATCATTTGGTCCTTCCGTTTAAAACATACAACCTTTCCTCTGCGTAGATCAATTTGGGGGTTTAAAAAGTTTGGTATTTTCTCTTACTAAGTTGTCTTAAAGTAAAGGATAAAAAATAAGTTGGCTTTAGTAGTATGAGTATGGTACCTTTAATGAGTATGGTACCTTTAATGAATTTGGTCGGAACCAATAGAGGCCAACAATATTCTCAAGCAAAATATTTCCAATATGCTTAAAAAATGGAAATGTGTGTTCTTCGCATTATTCTCCCCTTGTTTCACGGATGGGCTTTTTATTATGCTATTATTGCGTTTATTGTTGCCGTTGGTGGGGGACGTAGTAGTAGTAGTAGTAGTAGTAGTAGTAGTAGTAGTAGTAGTAGTAGTAGTAGTAGTAGTAGTAGTAGTAATAGTAGTAGTAGTAGTAGTAGTAGTAGTAGTAGTAGTAGCAGCAGCAGTAGTATGTAATAGTAGTAGTAGTAGTAGTAGTAGTAGTAGTAGTAGTAGTAGTAGTAG
>NC_069002.1:32595222-32596459 GCF_001194135.2 Octopus bimaculoides | reverse complement strand
AGTAGTAGTAGTAGTAGTAGTAGTAGTAGTAGTAGTAGTAGCAGCAGCAGCAGCAGTAGTGGTAGTAGTAGTAGCAGCAGCAGCAGCAGCAGCAGCAGCAGCAGCAGTAGTGGTAGTAGTAGTAGTAGTAGTAGTAGTAGTAGTAGTAGTAGTAGTGAGGCGGTTGTGATGGGAGTGGGGGTGATGGTTGTGTTGTTTGTGTTGTTGTTGCTGTTAGTATCTTGATAAATGTCATATTTTCCGCTTTCTGGATTCCGAGAATAAAGAAGAAAATACAAAAAAATCAATGCACTCGAAATTAAAGCGGTTTCTAGATGTTTATCTAATGATTTTATTTATTGAAATGCCGTTCCACTGTAAAAATAGCGACAAGAGCAGGGCAGAAGATGAAAGCACGAAATACGAATGATAAATATGTGCGATCGTCTGCTCACAGGTTATTGATGAAAAATTTGTAAGAGGAAGAAGAAAAAAGAAAAGAAAGAGGTGGAAAACCGATTGTAAATAACCCTATAAATCATTGAAAAGTTTTACAGCATATACCACCATACTGGTGCTGGTATAGGTGAAATTCTTGAAAAACAGTTCGTTTGCCATTTCTGCAGTGAAGATTATAATTGGTTCTTTTGGCATCAGAAGTAATGGGACTATTAAAACAATAATTACCGCCTAAGTGCTGTTTATTACGCTTAGTATGCTAACGGTATTCTCTTATAAACTAAAATTTTAACGGCATATACTCTTATAAAACTAGTGAAACTTTTTTTTTCTTCTTTCTTCGCCGTTTCATATCGACATAGTTTTCAGGCATTCTGCTAATTTCAAATGACAAGAAAGAACGATCAAAAACAAATTTTATGGATGATCATACTTTAAAATAAATTTACGATTTACGTATAACTAAACTCGATATAGGTAGTTTTACTGTGAAGTTATTTCTGATGTGGAAACAGCAGAAATACATAAAATCAAATAGACAGAAAGGGTATAATAAAGCAGCCGGGCGACATTTTACAGTTTCCACTGTTGCGTTCTTCAGAAAGAAAACTTTTTATGTTCAAGAATTGCAGTATGGATGTGTGATAGTTTGAAATTTTTGATATATGTCTCACTTATTCATACAATTGCTCTTACACGTGCATATATGTGTACATATGTACACATCTATATGTGTGTGTGTATGTATGTATATATACGCATATATATATATATATACATATATATATATATATATATA
>NC_069002.1:32594758-32594972 GCF_001194135.2 Octopus bimaculoides | reverse complement strand
TATATATATATATATGTATATATATATATATGTATATATATATGCACATATACATACATATATATCCATATATATGATATATTTATATAAATACATATGTGTATATTTGTCATATATATATAGATAGATAGATGCATACATGTATACATACGTATATATACATATGTGTGTGTGTATGCGTGTGTATGTATATATATATATATATATATATATA
>NC_069002.1:32592939-32593517 GCF_001194135.2 Octopus bimaculoides | reverse complement strand
ATACATAGATAACTACTGAGAGAAACGTAAACACCGAATACTTGTAAACAGAGCGTAACTTTAAAGTACGTTACACTAACTAAACGATAGAACTGGCATGAAAGACCTCATCTGAACATTGCAGTTGTTGATTTTCACACTTTACGAAAAAGTGACTGACCGTCTGCGAATGGCCTGACGCAGTTTACTACATGGCCGCAGACAGAAAGTGTTTTCAGGAATTCCAGTGAAAAGTGTCCATAGCATTCTAAACTGAAATTAGTTCTACGCAGTGTGTAGTTGGTATTTGGTTCACATTGTTTTGCATTTCATTCAGCGCTCAGCGATTATAACAATTTCAGTTTGAAATAGATCATACGGCTTCTCTGTAGTTCTAGAGGCGTTTTTTGCAGATTGTATTGAGAAAATACAGAAATTTCTGTCGCTTGAGGACATAAAATGAGAGGATGGTATGATAAGGAATACAGAAACGTCACAGGAAAATCATTGCCAGTGGTAATACCGAATATAAATATGCATACATAAATATGCATACATACATACATATATGTATACATATATATATATATATATATATA
>NC_069002.1:32589761-32591950 GCF_001194135.2 Octopus bimaculoides | reverse complement strand
TATATATATATATATTGTCCCTTCTCCAATTGCTAAATGTCCTTTAATTCGAAATCTTCATTGTTGATATGACATGGTATGACATAAGTGTCTGTATATTGTGTTTTTTGTCAATTTAATTATAAAATAAACAGATTAATCAACGGAATACAGTGTCTGAAAGTTGATGAGTACCTCATATTTGCCTACATTTTCTTATTGCTATATATATAGATAGATAGATAGATAGATAGATAGATAGTTAGATAGATAGATAGATAGATAGATAGATAGATAGATAGATAGATAGATAGATAGATAGATAGATAGATATGTATGTATGTATTTATATATATTATGTGCCTGTGTGCGTGTGTCTGTACGTGTGTGTGTGTAAGTGTGTGTGTATGTGTGTGTGTGTGTTCGTGTTGTGGAAGGAGTGAAGCAGTATGTGAAATGTTTACATGGACATATGTACAGGACTCCATAGTAAGTATTGAGTATTATCTCCGTTTTTGCTTACCAAACGCGTTTACAGACACATACGTATCCATATGTATGTATTTACATATGTATATCTATATATATACCTGCTGTGTTTATGCGCATGTCCGTATTTGCACGCCGAACATTTTGCTTATATGTCTTATTTGTTCCTCTCTTTTTTCTTTTTGTTATTTTTGTTGTTGTTTCCTCTTCTAGCGGTACTAACAATTTTAACAGATATTTCACCTCTCAAAATTGCGCTGTCATCTTTGAAAAACAATGAAAAACATAGCAAAGAAAATGATGAACGTTGAATTCAATATGGCTGCCGCTAACAGTGCAGTTTCTCTATCTTTAATAACCCACCGGGACTTTCACTAAACAATCCTGACATTTACGGACGTTCGGTCGATTTCCATAGATTTGTTTTATATTCCTCTCGGCTAAACTAATCACTATTTATCTTCCTGGATTTAAGTAGAATTCCACGAGTTTCATAGCAAATTCTTTCAGAAATAGATGCTCCAAATCGAAAGGAATTTTAAATTCGCTTCTTCTCAATTTAAAGAAGAGCTTTTGGTGCGGAAATTCTTCAGATTGACATTAATTTCTCTATATGAGATGTGCCCACAAAGATACATATACATACAGATACTACTGATATACACACACACACACACACATATATATATATATATATATATATATATATATATATACGCACACATATATTCATATATATTTATGTATGTATAAGTGAGTATATGTATGTACATTTATACATGTGTATATATATATATATATATATATGTATATATACATATATACATACAGACACACACATATGAATATGCATACACACACACAATTGTACATCTACAGACACAACAGTAGACGAAAACACAAACACACACAAATACACATTTGAATAGATATGCGATTGTAACTATAAATTTAATGACAAGTTTGTGAGTTTGACATACAGACACAAATCAAGATTATCTGTCTATGTATAAATAAATATATATATAAGCCCTCAGAGAGCAAAATAATATATAACACCTTGGAGAGTGTTGTGTGTGGGTGTGGGTGTGCATTTGTGTGTGAAGGTACGTGGCCTAATGGTAGGAGCGTTCGGCTCAAGATCATAGAGTCATCGGTTCAATTACCGGAGAGAGCGCATTGTATTTGTGAGTGGATGAGATATTTCCTTTCACGTTTCCCCAAGTCTACATTTTTGCAAATCAATACGAATTTAGTGCTTAAGTAGCACTCACCCCACCACCATCCTCCCCTCTCTCTCTCTCTCAATATTTCTTGATAGCTTCTTCCCTTCTGTTACTCTATTGTTATCGAATGGTCGACGCTTGAGTCCTTTCATATGTCGTCAAATGAACTTCATCTATCTTGCCGTAATATTGTTGACAAGATTTCCAGTGGATTTTGTTCTTCCAAGAACGTCAATTTTTGCCATTCTCTCTACATAAACCTACTTTCAGCATTCTTTCTATAGGCGCAGGAGTGACTGTGTGGTAAGTAGCTTGCTTACGAACCACATGGTTCCGGGTTCAGTCCAACTGCGTGGCACCTTGGGCAAGTGTCTTCTACTACAGACTCGGGCCGACCAAACCCGTGTGAGTGGGTTTGGTAAGCGGAAACTGAAAGAAGCCTATCGTATATATATACATATATATAAATATATCTATATATATATATATATATAT
>NC_069002.1:32588339-32589052 GCF_001194135.2 Octopus bimaculoides | reverse complement strand
TCCCTCCCTCCCTCTCTCTCTCTCTCTCCCTGTCGCTCTCTCCCTATCTACTTCCGTCTTTCTCTCTCCCTCTCTGTCTATCTCTTCTCTTTCGCTCCGCTTCCTTTTCTAAACCAATGTGGTCATTAACGATATACGATATATCCTCAAACCAGTTGGTTGCAGTGGGAAGTATCACCTCCATTAAACACCAGCCGATACGGAGATTTAGACTTACTAGACATAGCTACTCAATATGCCTCAAATCAACATTTTAACGATTTAACAAACCCCCCCAAAACACAAAATAAAACAACCAGAACGTATTGGATAAGTTCCTAGACACACAGTATACAAACACAAAATGCGAGATAGTCACATCAGGAACGTCTTCTATCATGGGTGTTCTTGAACAAAGCTGACCTGGGGCCAGAACAACAATAAACCACGTGAACTTGGTGAACAACTATAACTTCGGCAAACTTCTTCCTGTCCAAATGAAATATCGATCAAAGTAATCGATCGATGATTTCCATGCTAGAGGAGTTTGGTTCCGAAGAACAGACCAATAATTATTGAACCGCGACATCAATATCTATACACATACCAACATAGACATGTGTGTGTATATATGTATATATATATATATATCTATATACATGCATATTTATGTATCAGCATGTATATGCATATTTACACATATATATGTATGTATATATATATTTATATATATA
>NC_069002.1:32586177-32587710 GCF_001194135.2 Octopus bimaculoides | reverse complement strand
CCTGTCCAAATGAAATATCGATCAAAGTAATCGATCGATGATTTCCATGCTAGAGGAGTTTGGTTCCGAAGAACAGACCAATAATTATTGAACCGCGACATCAATATCTATACACATACCAACATAGACATGTGTGTGTATATATGTATATATAAAGTGTGTGTGTGCGTGAGTGAGTGAGTGTGTGTCTATGCATGTATCCCTACACGCCTATATGCGTACCTACCTATATACATACATACCTGCCTACATACCCACCTTCTTATATACTCGTATACACAAATACATAAACTTCGATACCTGTATAGAAAAATATACATACACACATCTATAAAAGCTACATTCTAGAATTTTTGACATTTTTTTCCGTAAAGACACATTAATTTCAAAGAAATGCAAATCTCTATTCTCCTTTGAAATAGAATCCAATGACTTCAATGGATTTGTTTTAGCGCTCCAGCCACGCCGTGAATACTCCACCGAACTCCTCCAAATGGAAAGTGTCCAGGAAATCTTGTTACAGCCTTCTTCATCTTCTCCTGCAGCTTGGAGAACAATAACAAGTCAAAGAGAGCAAGCTCTGTACTGTATGGAGTGTGTGGAACAATTTGATGTGCATCTCTGTCATCTAGCTTGTTACCAGGATGGAATTATGGGCTGATGCATTGTCTTAGGGTAGGCACCATCAACCCCAATGAAAAGCTCTCTCATCGCTCCGCGAAACTTTCTCAAACTATTCTTTGTTAACCCTATCGCCAGAGGAATCCCAGTGGTTTTAGATGATAACCTTGCTGTCGAAAAAGGCAATTATCATGAGCTGGAACAACGTGCAAGAAAGTGTTTTGTTTATGAACACAAAGCCTATTCGATCTGGAAATCGAAACCGTGATCTCACGATCCGGAGTTCAACATCCTAACCGCAAGAGAAGTTAGACAATGTTCAGAATACTTTTGTAAGAAAATCAGGTGAATTTTGAACCAATGACGTGCATGAATTATTAACACATAGAAATAACAGTCAGGTGGCTTTCAAATCATAGTCTATAGACTTCAAATACGAAGGCAACAGATCAGATAATGATGTTCCCCAGACAGATCGTATCAGTAAAATTGAAATGTTTTAAGCTTAGGTCAGCGTGATCAGATCTGAACTTAGGCTGAAAGAAAAACCAAACATCTACAATATCAAACACAGCAACAACAGTAGCAGCAAAACCGAAAATGACGACGATGACAACGACTACAGAACATTTCGTTACACGTTACACGATTCTCTGGCTGACGTCATTATGTAAGTAAGATGTTATGTTAACAAATACAGCACAAACACTAATATTGATCGGAATCAGCAGGTTGAGCGATCGTGCTGTGTACGTGATGTGTATAGATTTATATAGATGTGTATGCATGTGCTTTATGTTGCATGTGTATGGTATGTACGTGCGGGCATCATATGTATGTAGCTGGGAAATAGGTGTGTGTGTGTGTACGTCTCTATATATTATATATATATATATATATATATATATATAT
>NC_069002.1:32584486-32585557 GCF_001194135.2 Octopus bimaculoides | reverse complement strand
ATATATATATATACATACATACATGCATACATACACACACACATACATATATGTATACATACATGTATAAATACGCACATACCGGCCACTTTTGTAAGTTTCTGCCGATTATATATATATATATATATATATATACACACGTACATATGTAAATACACGTGTGTGTAGTTATATAACATTGATATCCGCTAGAGAGAAAACCTAGGTAGTGTCTACGGTTGCGGGCCAGGTTGGCGCGCCGGGGAGGCGGTGTTTTGTAAGACAGTTTGCTTATATAAGTTTTACAACAATACCCCCAAATCACCCCATCGACGCCCTCGTCCCCGACATACATCGATCTGGCGACTAACTACATTCACCCAACATTCCAATACCACCCCCTATACCTTCCGTACCACCAGCACTACCACTACAGTTGTATAACCCCCAACTACCTCCTCAGCATCTACACAACCTCTGTTACCGCTACAGTACCGACATCTACTACCTTTACGTCGTTGAGCGCCACTGAGAGGAACCTACACAACTATAACCAGAACTATGTCTGCTACGGCTTATACCACCACCATCACCACCACCGTCGCCACTATATCTGGCTTAAAACAACACACTATTTAGTGTTACAAACCATCTCTGCTGCTACGGACAAACTCTGATACGTATAACCAAATGTTAGAATATACATTATTTCGAGAAAATGTCAGATGTGTACAGAGCGCAATATCGATTTATCAATGGCGATGAAATCGATGTTGTTAGCTTACAGCTGTTTCACAATCGGTGCCATTGCGTTTCAGCCGTTGTTATTTCAAGCCCATCCATGGTCACTACCTACCGAGAGCGATCTCACAACCTGCTAAATATAACAGCTATTTTCTTTTTTTTTTCTCTCTCCTTTTTTTTTTTTGTTCCTAAGATGATGCTCTTGTGTTTTAAAAGTGAGAAGAACGAGTTAAATGTTTTAAATCTTAGGCGAAAGGAAGGGGGGAAAGATGTGACAGAGGAGAGGGATAAGAAGGAGGTTAGGAAGGGAGAGGAGAGGGAGGTGGAGGAGGAGGAGAAGAAGAAGAA
>NC_069002.1:32581027-32584476 GCF_001194135.2 Octopus bimaculoides | reverse complement strand
GAGGAGAAGAAGAAGAAGAAGAAGAAGAAGAAGAAAAAGAAGAAGAAGAAGAGAAGGAGGAGAAGAAGAAGAAGAAGACGAAGAAGAAGAAGAAGAAGAAGAAGAAGAAGAAGAAGAAGAAGAAGAAGAAGAAGAAGAAGATCAGCTAGAAAATAACAATGAAAATGGTTATGATGATGAAGGTCATGATGATGATAATGATGTTGATGATGATGGTAATGATGATGAGGATGAGGATGATGACGACGACTTCGACGAATTTGATAGTCGTTGTCGGTGGTGGAGAAAGAAAATCAAAGGAAGCAGCAAACAATGAACAAGGGAACGACAGAGAGGCAGACGGAAAGAAAGAAAGAAAGAAAGAAAGAAAGAAAGAAAGAAAGAAAAAAAGAAAGAAAGAATGCCAGATCAGTAGGTAGGTAGGTAGGTAGGTAGGTTGTTTGGGAGTAATTTCGAAAGACGAGAATGAGGAAGAACGGCAGGTGGTGTTAGTTATGATACAGTGGAATCAATGACCACCTCCCTGTAAAGTTGCCAGATATTCCAAGAGAAAGCTTAACCATTCCAAAAATCGATCAAATTTGTCTTGGAACAACAAATAAATAAAGAGAAATAAAATCAAAAAATAAAGAGACATTATACTTACATCTCTCCATTTACTGATCGATTTGTACATCATTGATGTTGTTGCTGTTATTATTATTATTATTATTATTATTATTATTATTATTATTATTATTATTATTATTATTATTATTATTATTATTATTATTATTATTATTATTACTATCGCTGCATTTGTACTTATTCAGAACCCGCGCTCACTATTCTGATGTTTGATTTGGCATTTTATCATGGAAATTTATTTTCGAGATCATTATCATATGCAAACACGCACACACATACATAGAGACATATATACATATTGAGAGAGAGAGAGAGGGAGAGAGAGAGAGAGAGAGAGAGAGAAAGAGAGATAGAGTGAGAGAGAAAAACAGAAAGAAGAGGAAAGAGAGATGAAGATAAGAAAGAGAGAGAGGTTGTTTAGTAATCTGGATTGCAAAATATAAGAATTTTAATTATCAAATTTTTTGATATTTTAATTCTTTTCCATTTGTTTTTATTTTTCTTGTCTTTGTGTATTGGATGTTTTTACCATCTCTTAGGAATAGTAAAGGTTCCAACTACATCAAAATTCCTGAGACTTTCAACTTGTTTTTCTTCCGGACAAATTGATTGGTGTCAGCATGTTTGGCGTTTTATTACCAACGCCAATATTTCTTGTAGTCAACACGCGCACATTCTCACTCCCTGTTTCACACACAAGTATATATATATATATATATGAACAACAGGTTGTACGGAGTACTGCATGGATAAGTCAAATGTAGAACGGAAAGAACACAGCAAACGGAAACTAGCAAAACACAAAATGCGGAAAAAATAGGCGATATCACGACAAACGGAAAACCGTACAAAGACAAGATGCACGGAGCTTTCGCAGAGGATTTCTTCATCAGTCGGAGTCCGGAAAGTCCTTGTAGTCTTGCTCCCTTATCTCCGATACTACTCGAACCCAGTGTATGCCAAGGACTTACGCTAAAACCATTAAGCCTCTAGGAAAGGCAAACGAATGTATACAAGAACAAAAGCAGGAACAGAAACAAAAACGAGGAAGCTAGCATTATACACATAAAACAGAACTCCTTTCGACTACACAATAGAAGGAAAAATACAGGAGGGGATGACCCCAAAATCTGAAATTGAGTGTCATATCAGATTTCGAAATGGACATCACTGCACTGTTTGAAAAGTCCCAGCTATCTCAGCTAGAGCGAGGACCATGTACTACAATAGCTTGGAATTCAAGGGCCCACAGCTATTTATCTCCTTGCCAAAACATCTGTGGGATCTCCATGGAGTGTGGGTAGATGTTTTCAAGAAACAATTTGATCTCTTACTATCCAAGGGCCCCGATGAACGAATATCAAGGCAGGAAACTCAAAAGAGGGCTGCGATATCGAACACCCACCTTCAATAAATACGAAACCCTAGTGGAAATTCTCTTCCTCCCTTTTTTGTTACTATACATATGTGTGTGTGTGCGTGTGTGTGTGTGTGTGTGTGTGTGTGTGTGTGTGTGTGTGTGTGTGTGTGTGTGTGTGTGTGTGTGTGTGTGTGTGTGTGTGTTTGTGTGTGTGTTTGTGTGTGTAGTTATTTGTGTATAGGAATGTATGTACGTCTGTGCGTTGTTTGCGTTTCACTGTTTGCGCTCCTCCGACTTTCAAATTTCAACATCGAGAGGAAAAAAAGAAAAGAATTATCTTTTTTCACGCCAAACTGTACCTAAATTGTCATTATTGCTACTGCTGCTGCTGCTGCTACTGCTGTTGTTGTTGGCATTTATGTCGTGTCTCATCCGTTTTGTCGTTGTCGTTTCTACAGTAACAATCCGCACCATGTTATCTCAAGCGATGTTTGACACACAACCATCACCATCAAATGACCTTTCAACCCAACCATTCTCTACATTTAAAACAACCTGTTATATAGATTTCTCTTTCAATTTTTAGTTTTTGATTTCTATTTTTTTTTTTTACATTCAAACACATACAACTCTTCCATTGTCCGTGTGTCGTCTTTGCATACATTCATTCTTTCTATTTGCTAGCTTCTTTTTTTGCTTCATTTTACTTTCAAGTTTTCATTTATTATTTTTTAATTCTTTCATTTTTTTTTTTTGGTTCTTTTTGGTAACACAGATTCAGGTGTACTCAATATGTACTCCAATCTTATTGACACATACTCAACATAATCTTTTCCATTGATTTCTTCAAGTTTGACGACGATGGCCATCAGCTAAGACTCGTCCTCATTCATATTGCAATAGCCATTGCTCTTACCAATTCTATTGTTTTTTGTTGGTTCTTTCTCAGTTTGTTTGTTTTGTTTTGTCCTTGTCTCATTTTCCTTCTCCTCCTCCACTTTTATTTTTTATCCTTTTTTTGATATGTTATTTTCTTTATTCTTTCCTCTATTTTCATTCTTTGAACACGTCTCTCCATTGTTTTCGTCTATTCATAAACCACTTCATGTGTTACACTTTCGTTTTGTTGCTTGAGAATTTATTGATTATTTTTTTGGTGGGGGGGGGGTCTGTTTGTTTATTTGTTTTTGTATTTTTTTTTGTTTTTTGTTTTATTTTTCTTCTTCTTTGCTCTTTCTCTCTGTTGAAGATTGTAAAAAGAAGGAAAAGAAAAAAGTTAGCGTCGCAAGAAGAATAAAAAGAGAAGTCAATATATGTGTGCGTGTGTGTGTGTGTGTACATACATATATACATATATATGCATACATAAATATATATATACATATATATATACAGACATACATATATGTAAACCTGTACGCGTATACACGTATATTTATGCATACATATATACACATATATA
>NC_069002.1:32577548-32580761 GCF_001194135.2 Octopus bimaculoides | reverse complement strand
TATATATATAAAAATTGGCATGCGTCTCGGCATTCGAAAGAAAACTGTAGAACAATAGAACGTATGAATAGCTTCTTCCATAGTGTTTATGAATTTGAAGATTGATACGTGTTGTCAGAGGCATGTTTATAAAAAGGTTTTTCTCAGTGTTTGATAGCAATGGAGGATAGTACGTAATGGCTATGTCTTTCGTTGGCGGGGTTATTAATTCTACTCGCAGCCCCTCCTCCTTCTGCTGAAATCGATGCAGTGAAAGTTCAATTTTTAATGGCTGCAAGTCAACAGCAGTAGCCAACGCCTGTACTTTTACTTGATCGGAACGAATGTTAGGTGTTTCATTGTTATTTAATCTGGGCCGACGTTGAATGGAATTGAAGGTAGCTAAAGTACTGTTATAAGAAAAATACAAGAAGGACCCGGCTTGAAACATATATGAAGTTTTAGTTTGATACTACTACGTAGTCTCTCTCTGTCAGCTCTCTCGTAGTCCAGAGAAAACATAGCTACAAGAAGAACAGAGTTGGAACCCTGATATAAGCAGAATAGCCAGTTAGACAGTCGTTATAAGAGATGAAAATAGTAGCTATACTGAAAAGTAATGTTTACCGCCACTTCAACATGGCTGTTCCGTAGGAATCGACGTTACTACCGGTAGCAAAATCGATTCCTACGGAACAGCCATATTCTTGTGGCGATAAACGGTGATATAATTCGAAGGAAATATTTCATCAACATCATCACAGATAAACAGAGCTATATGACCCCACCCCCGCCTTATGTATTCTTTTAGTTTTTAAAATAATGAAGTCCCTAAGGTAAAAACGTTTTCATACCGATGCCATCCGATACCCAGAAATGATAGAGAACCAAATAAGATATAGAAGATACTTAAAAAGCACAAATCCAACAGTGGGAGCGAGATTACACTTCTATGCTAAGATACGCTAAATATAAGATTTCAACTGAACACCTAAAATTAGCTTTTTAATTTGAAATTAAAATTTCATTATCACGTGAAGTCTTCTTATTTACAGATCCCAGCTGCTTCTTTGTGTTATGTAACGTTTTATATTGTTATATTTCGGGGTGGTCATTTTTGTTTTTTGCCAAATAAACACACGTACTATAAATTCTTCCTCATTTCATTTCAGATTTATTATTGTTCTTATTTCATGATGTTTGTCTTGTGGCCTCGTCAGCCACTCTCCATCCCACGTGTCCCCTGTTTAGTCCATTCTGTCTTTTTTGAATGAGCTAAATGGACTAAATAATACAGGAGGAGACATGTGGGATGGAGAATTGGCGAAGAGGTGACAGGATTTCCAGACAAAGGACATTAAATAAAAAACAATAATAAAGCTGAAGTGAGAAATATAGTGCGTCTGTTTATTTGGCAAATAAAAAAAAATGATCGTCCCAAAATATAACAATATTTGTTTCAACACACAATTTCACATCAGGAACCTTGCAAAACGTTTACATAAATGTAACATTATATATGTTTAATGACATTTTTATGATAATATTTCCCACTTTATGGAACCATCTATAAGATATACAGATATACTAAATTCACTCACACCGCATTGATGAAGATACTGGCCCAAGATGCCGCGAGCTGGGTCAGAAGCTGAAACTACGGGAGCTCTTTAACTACACTGATATACTTAAAAGCAATTCATTGCTAGAAAAAAGAACAAGGTAAGAAATCAAAGAGAAACGGTAATAACTCTAATAAGATCAGATGATTGAAATTTTGGACCATATGAGAATATAGACAAGAGTGGGTTTCGGTTTAAATCGAGTTGGTGAATAAATTCAATAACCTCCAGTAATTAATTCATCTTCGAAATATAAAGACGTAGAACAGTCTGCTAATATTACAAAGAGCTGCGTTAATCGAAGAATGTCATTATTTCTTTATACATACCCCGTAGCAAACCAAAACGTTCAAATACATATATATATATATGTGAATGTGTGTGTTTGTGTGTGTGTGTATTTGTGTGTGTTTGTGTGTGTTGGTGCCTGTGCGTGTGCATGCGTGCTTGAAGAGTGAAATGGTGGGGTTGTTTTAATAAATATTCAATATATGAGTCCTGGCGAGTCTGTGGTTCCGAAGTTCATTCCTACTGAGCGCCACATCGGTTAATTGTTTTCTAGTCTTGCCCTAAGTTACCAAATATATTGTAAGTGGAATGTGGTAGACGGGGACTCTTCAGAAAATCGCCGAAAACATCTGCGCCTGCTTTTGTATATATTTGTACATGTGTCCTGCTTATAGGTAGATACATATGTATATATATGTTATTATATATCACGAGACACATTCGTAGAATATATGTACTACATAGGTAAATATTTATCTATATACATATATATATATATATATATATATATATATATATATATATATATATATATATATATATATATATATATATATATATTTATATATATATATATATATATTTACATCTGTCGTTGGATTTACCTGTGTGTATGTTTATAGATAGCTAGAAAAGTTTACATACATATATGTATATGCATACAGATACATGTAATGTATATCTTTGTAAATGTATGCGTATGTATGTATGTGTATATACATACATACAAACAGGTATGTATTGTGTGAATATATATAGACATGTGTGAGTGTGTTTATTCATATATAGGTAGATAGATAGGTAGATAGATAGATAGATAGATAGATAGATAGATAGATAGATAGATAGATAGATAGATAGATAGATAGATAGATATCCTATATGGTAATAGAGGTCTTTGGGCATCTGCATATATGTATTTGTAGATATATGTGTGTATGTGTGTGTGTTTGTGTGAGCGCGCTCGCGTGTACTTGAACCTTTTGATATGTGTGGGCTTGTTTCAGTGTTTTTATATTTGGAGTGAATGCAGTAGAGATATGTATATTATAATGAAAAATCTTTTAATAAAGTTCGAAAGAAAGATTGCCACAAGAAGAAGGGTTAGTGTTAAGGTTAGTGTTATAGTTAAGCTATTCAATAAGTCTCTGTAACTTGAATAAGTCTGTATCACCTGAGGCTATCATTAGCAGCAACGAACTGAATAACCTGCATTCTTGGAAAGATCAGATTACGGTGCTTCTTGGAAACACACACACACACATGCACACACGCATGTACACACACGTATATATATACATACATATATATATATATATATATA
>NC_069002.1:32576098-32577312 GCF_001194135.2 Octopus bimaculoides | reverse complement strand
ATATAGGTACTACCACACATACACACAAGTAGAGGCGTACGTACAAAGGCAGGCAAGACTACATACTTTCGTCCGCAAGGTCTAATGGAAGACTAATACAAAGTTTAAAGGTAGACATACCTTTACGTTGAAGCATGTTTCCTTATTTCTCATCTCTCTCCAATTTCTCTCTTGTACTCTCTCTTTCCGTCTCTCTCTGGTTCTCTCTCTTTTTCCCTTCCTCTCTCTTTCTCCTTTGTCATCCATTTCTTCTCTCTCTCTCTTTCTCCTTCCTCTCTCCCTCTTTCTCTTTTCTCTTTCTTAATTTTCTTTCCCGTTTTTCTTGCTATTCTTTCTTCTACACGTACCCCCCTCTCTCTCTCTCTCCCTCTCATTCTCTTACTCTCCCTTTCTATCATCATCTACTTCCTTCTCACTCTCCATCTATCTCTCTCTCTATCATTTTCCCTCTCTCCCTCTCTCTTCCTCTTCCTATCACTTTCATTTTCTCATTTTCACTTTTTCATCGCCTTTCTATTTCTCTCTTCTCTTCTATTTCTCTCCACTTTCTCTCTTTCTCCAATCCCCTCTCTCTCTTCTTTCTTCTACTTGTCTCCCTCTTTCTCTCTCTCCCTCTCTCCCTCTCTCTCTCTCTCTCTTCCCTTTCCTCTTTTCCTCATTTCCATCTTTTCTCTATTCTCTCTCCACTTTCTCTCTTTGTTCTTTATCCTCTTTCTTTCCCCTCCCTCTCCCTCTCTCCTTTACCCCTTTATCTCCTCCCTTCACACAGACTCTCTCTCTCTCTCCTCCTCCTCTTCTCCCTCTCCTTCTCCCTTCACCCATCTTCCTCTCCAATTCCTCGAATAAAACTAAAATTCAAACCCACAGGGTGTCTAGTTTAACATGTTTCATTTCTATTCAGAAAATAAAAATGGTCTCTTTTACATAACTAACAACATCATCGAAAATGCATGGACAGTCCTACATGTCTCATATCTTACATAACATACTGCCAGCCATGTACACATATAAACATATTGACATGTATGTTTACACAAACACACATACATACACAAGGAAAATCTTTCAACGAAACACAGAAAGAAGACATAAGAAACCATCTGAGGTGAATAACCTCCATTATGAGTTTTGTCTGTTTAGAACGCCATCTTGTTGAGACGGCAATCACGAGGTTATACATGTTTTTTAAAGCTCATATTGTCATTGTGGTGGTG
>NC_069002.1:32573985-32575998 GCF_001194135.2 Octopus bimaculoides | reverse complement strand
TGTGTGTGTGTGTGTGTGTGTGTGTGTGTGTGTGTATGTATGCATACATAATCACAAACGTTAGCATGCACGTACAGGTATATACACTTACTGTATGTAAGGTTTATGGCTGATCGTGCGAAAACATGAAAGTGTGTTATAATGATTGGCAAGGAATTGTGTAGAACATTAATCTAATGGTTGGCACCTTTAGTCTCTGAATCGTTCACTTCGGGTTCAAATCTGTCAGATTACGTACGTGTATACACATATACTTACACTTGTGTATTTCTACATATATACACACATGTGTGTGCGTGTTGTTAACGCCTGTACTTCCCGTAAAATACTTGTCTGTAAATACACGCTTACGAACATATATATAAACACACACGTATTTAGTTAATATAATGTGTATATATATATATATATATATATATATATATATATATATATATATATCGGTAAATGAAGAATAAAAACAAGAAGCAGGAAGAGAAACAAAATTCAAAATGACGTACACAGTCAATGTATTAAATTGACGCTTAGAGAAATTTTATGATGCAAAAAAAGGGTGTGACGTTTCGGGCATTGTTTTTCGTCAGAAAGCATATATCTATATATAAATACCATTCAGATGATAATAAAAAAGTATATACATGTATACATTTAATGGAGTGCATAAATGTATATATATATATGTGTAATTAATTAGTCACAGAGCACTTCTGAGTTTTACCTATATAAAAACATAACATAATAAATAAATTATATCCTCAACTCAACAACAGCCGACCTATTACAAAACAAATGAAAATAAAACCTGAAAGGTAAACTACAATAATCTCTAAATAAAATCGTGGCAGAGTAAATTCTGAGTTCCTTGTAGTGAAGGCCTAATTTACTAACACGATGCAACGTTTTAATCGGGTGGCATCGACACTATTTATCCCATATCGTCTCTGCTGGACAGAGCATTGTACCTTGCTAAGTCAAATAATGAGCAATCTATCGATAACGCGTGTTTGATATCTCACTGGTCGTGAACAGCTGAATCTAAACTGTTACACAGGGGCTGCTGTATTTGTTAGAGAGTAAACAATTACAATGTCGGTCATTCATGCATACCAACAAACAAATATGTAAATGCATACACACACAGACAAATATATTTACACTCTCACACTCGTACATACACACACATACACATATATACATATATGTACGTATTAATTTTATATATATACGTATATATGTACATAGAGAGAGAGGGAGAGAGAGAAAGGGAAAAAAGACAGGAATAGATAGATAGACAGATAGATAGATAGATAGATAGATAGATAGATAGATAGATAGATAGATAGATAAAAATAAAGAATTATCCAAAATTCTGACGAAGAAGGAGACAGGTGTAGCAACAAGGAGCAGGTGTTTTAGTTTAACGCTCGGAAAAATGTAAGCGTCTTTTACGTTTCGAGCCCACGCTCTTCGACAGAAAGGAATAAAGGGAAACAAATAGAGAGAGAATGAAAAAAACGGAGACAGAAAAATTCAGCCGTCCAACATTCAGCCGTGAGATGACTGGAAAAAAAGGTTAAATGAAATGGATATAATAATAAAATGATATATATATACAAGCGTGTATATGTGTAATAGTCTTAGACCTCACTGTACCGAGGCAGCGGTGTGCTTTTGTACTATACACTCTCTATGAACTTATTCTCCACCTTTCAGTCCTTTTAACTTTCCTACAACCACTTCAACATGAACTGCCACTTATAGAGTGATGTACATGCTAACCTTTAACAAAGATTATACACACATCTGTACACAGCCCCAGTTAATGGCTTTCAAACCTTCATATTGCTTTCATGAAAAACCTACTTTGTATAAGACCCGTCGTTGAAGTTTTGTCGAGGCAACATCTGGTACATTACAATTAAACTTCGATGTATTTGTATATGGTGTTTGCGCATGCGTATGTGAAGAGAGAATATATATATATATATATATATATATATATATATATATATA
>NC_069002.1:32572793-32573590 GCF_001194135.2 Octopus bimaculoides | reverse complement strand
ATATATATATATATATATATATATATATACACAAATATATGCATACAAATACATTTACACATATCAGTATACGCTCATGTATACAGAGATAAGAGATTTTGATAGAATTTATATCATCGCTTTTGATTTTTCTCATTAATTGTCGTAAAACTGTCATGAAAAGATACTAAGCTCTGATATACTGTCATATATGTGTGTATGATTACACATAGATAGACTTGAGGATAAATAGATAAATATATTCTTACACGGTGAAGAGAAACATACGTATAACCGCTTGTCGGTGGCAGTGGTTGGAAAAGTAGACAGATATAAGTGTTTGTAACCATGTATAGGATATTTCTCTCTTCTACACAAACATACACAAAACACACACTCATACACACACGCACGCATGCACACATACACACATACATATATATATATATGCATGTGTATATGTGTATATATATATATATATATATATATATATATATATATATATATATACACACACACACGCACTTATTACGTTTTTGTGTATTTTTAAAAGTGAAACTTCACGCACATGCGCATACACTCGCGTAACGTAGTCATATACGTATATAATGTTCTAAGCAAACGTATGTGTGATTAGAACAAACGTATATGTTCTAAACATACGCATATGTGTGCGTGTATGCAAATACACACGCAATCAATATACATATATAAAGTGCTCACATATGTATGTGTCTATATATTTGTATACACACACATATATATATTTCTAAATACACATACCTCTATGAATGCAAAGATATATGTATGTGTATAGA
>NC_069002.1:32571341-32572783 GCF_001194135.2 Octopus bimaculoides | reverse complement strand
ACATGTATGTCCACATACATAATCTTTTCGACTCCAGGCACAAGGCCCGACATTTTGGGGGAGGGGAAAAGTCGATTCCATCGACCCTAGTACGCAACTGGTACTTAATTTATCGACCCCGAAAGGATGAAAGTCAAAGTCGAACTTGACGGGATTTGAACTCAGAACGGAAAGACAAACGAAATGCAGCTAAGCATTTCGCCCGGCGTGCTAACGTTTCTTATTTCTTTATTGCCCACAAGGGGCTAAACATAGAGGGGGACAAATAAGGACAGACAAAATGATTAAGTCGATTATATCGACCCCCGTGCGTAACTGGTACTTAATGAGCGCATATATATACATGAAGACGAAGCTATAAATTTCTAAACGCTGTATTGACGATTCTTCATGCCTATTAGCCTGAATAGCAAATCCGCTTTTATACTTGTGGTATATATTGTCTCGTTACAGGTTATAAGTAATACAAAGAGAAATTAAGGAAGAGATTACAAAATATAGAATGTAAAACTTACAATGATGCATGTATGTATGTATGTATGTATGTAGTGAAGGCGCAATGGCCCAATGGTTAGGGCAGCAGACTCGCGGTCATAGGATCGCGGTGTCGATTCTCAGACCGGGCGTTGTGAGTGTTTATTGAGCGAAAAACACCTAAAGCCCAACGAGGCTCCGGCAGGGGATGGTGGCGAACCCTGCTGTACTCTTTCACCACAACTTTCTCTCACTCTTACTTCCTGTTTCTGTTGTGCCTGTAATTCAAAGGGTCAGCCTTGTCACATTGTGTCACGCTGAATATCCCCGAGAACTACGTTAAGGGTACACGTGTCTGTGGAGTGCTCAGCCACTTGCACGTTAATTTCACGAGCAGGCTGTTCCGTTGATCGGATCAACTGGAACCCTCGACGTCGTAAGCGACGGAGGGCCAACAACATGCGTGTATGTATGTATGTATGTATGTGTAAGGAGTAAATTTTCAGATGAATATTTATATAGATATCTTTATTGTTATTCGTATCAGCGGTAAATTCTAATAATTGATAATAATAACAACAAACAACATAGGAGGTAGCAAGTAATGATAGCGTTAAATACCCAGAGAATAAAATTTATAATTATAATTATAATTATAATTAGCAATAATTATGTGTGTGTGTGTTTGTGTCTGTGTGTGTGTGTGTGTGTGTGTGTGTGTTTACATACCCGTAACATTGCAGTTCGGCCCTAAGAGAACGATAGAAGTGCCAGGCTTACAAAGGATAAGTTTTGAGGTCGATTTCTTCGATTAGAAGGCTGTGCTCCAGCATGGCCGCAGTCAAATGACTGAAACAAATAAAAGGAAGAATAGAAGAATGGAACTGAAAGAATTTTATCCACCAATGCGGTGTTGATCTCTCATTCTCATTGTTCGACATTTGCCTGAATGTATATGTATATATATA
>NC_069002.1:32568969-32570895 GCF_001194135.2 Octopus bimaculoides | reverse complement strand
TATATATATATATATATATATATATATATATATATATGTATATGTATATATATATTGAGTGAAACACACAGACACAATCATTATACACCCCCACACAACTCTAATGATCATCTACGCAAGCGTACGCCTGTGTATGAGAGTGAGAGACACTCAGAGAGAGAGAGAGGAAGGGAGAGCGAAAGTAACTGCATCATTTTGTTGTATGCGTTACATGTGACTCTCTGTTTCAGTGCGTTACTCTTTACATGTATGCGTTTTTCCTGTATGCACATTTGTGTGTGTGTGAGAGAGAGAGAAGAAGAAGAGAGAGAAGCAGACAGACAGACAGGCAGATAGACAGGCAGACAGACAAGGAATATTTACTTGATATTTCTGATAAACACCTAGAGCACTTTTGATGATTCTTTTCATATCAAATGTCTTTCATTTGCTCTCATCTTAGTTCGCCATTAGCTTTAGCAATTTCTGCCGTGAGATTCCATATCGACTTCACATGCCAAAATGAAGAATTGCTGACACAGAATTTCTTCAACTGAAAATTACGGTATTTTCAATTTCAGCTGATTAGTTAGTAGTTTCTTGAACGAACCAAGCTCTCTTACAGAATCTTGCATATATATATATATATATATATTTCGCTACGCCCACAAGTTTTTTTTTTCTCTCTCTCTGTTTATTTTCTCTTATTCCTCTCCGCTGAAGAGTGTAGGCTCGAAACATAAAAACGCTTTCTAACTTTCCCGAGCGTCAAACTAAAACACCTGCTTGCTGTTTATACATATGTCTTCGTCTTTTGTTTTTCAGTAATATAATCACATATGAATCGTTTTCTTCTTCCGTCTGCCTTTCTATTGGACTTAACTTTGTTTCTGAAGAAAAGTGTTGCTCGAAACGTTAAACCATCTTTCTTTATTTCCCTGAGCGCCTGCTAATACTTTACATGTACCACGTCCTCGCGTTGTTGTATTATAGGTGTTTGTTCTTCTTTTTGGGGATTTATATATATACATATATATATATATATATATAAGTAGATGTTCACACGCCTAAACAGATGGACAGAAAGTGAGAGAGACTTAATATATACATACATCATAACTAAAGGCACACACGTATCAAAAGAGGGATATAGAGAGAGAAAGAGCAAGAGAGAAAGACATATATTATACACACATGCAAACATAACTAGATGCTGACAGGCATAAACAGAGACGGGCGGGGAAAGAAAGAGAGAGAGAGAGAGGGAGAGAGAGAGAGAACGACGAGAGGATCGTTAAAATGAAGGAAACGTTAAAACGTCTGTTCTCAAATAAGCCAGTGTCGAACCAGCAATACCAGATAAGCAACGCCAAGACTGCTGCACCAGAACGTCTCACAGCTTTCCACAATTGTTCTTACATCCTACATGTTGTACACACTGGTATTTTAATCTAAGGTTGTTTCAACCATGTTTATTAATTTACTTGTAATTATACCCTGTAAATACGTATGTATATTCATATTTAATTATTGTCATACGATTACAAGGCCAAATTATGCAAGTTTGCTTTCAGCTAATGTCTAAAGAACGTTATTTGATTAGCTGTTTTGTCACAAATATAAATTGACGTCATATTTCGTGAAGAAATTATTTTAAATATTCTGAATGAAATTGTATACCAAGTCAAGAATTACAATGGCATGTTCTGAAAATAACTCAATTCTGTTTACAGACTAGAAATTCTATTCTATTTTTTCTTTCAGAAAAGATATTGGTATTTTGGTATTTGCGAAGGTGGAGTGTCTTTGCTAAAACTGTAAATCTATAAAGTGTAACTCCATAGAAGCATAAGAAAGCATATATATGTATGTATGTATTATCTATGTATGTGTGTATGTATTTATGTATATGTGTGCATGTGTCTATTTGTGTACGTATATATATAT
>NC_069002.1:32567280-32568209 GCF_001194135.2 Octopus bimaculoides | reverse complement strand
ATATGTCTCTAAGACATGTTTTAACATCTATATATCAGAAGGTCGTTCTGATAAAAAAAAAAACAGATATGCAGGGAACGGAATTGAATATTTTAGGGCTCTTTCAGTTGTGTTTGAGATCATCGTAATCCCAGATTCCATACTGGTTTGTCTCGGAAGCTTGTCAATAAAGTTGGGAGTGTCTGTGAGACGTTGTGTAAGCCTTATTGGACCCAGCAGTTTAGGCCGAGCAATCAACGCCGACGCAGTCGAGTAGGAGTATGTTGTGGCAAGCATGGAACGTGCGAACCCGAGTAATATTAACTGCTGCTAGAGTAACCTCAAGCATGATCGTTCTGGCGTTTGGCATGGGCAACGGTGAGTGATAGTCTTCCTCGGTCACGGATTGACAGTCATCACACATATGCAAGCGCTCACGCGCACACACACACACACACGCGCGCGCGCGCGCGCACATCGGTCGAGTCCGTTCAGTGAATAAAGAACGTATAATTTCATGACAAGATATTAATGATGCTACGGTATGATAAGTGAATTATTTGAAATGACTTGTCACGGAACTGCAGGCCCTTGGGTCGCTATATCTCGTTGCCAATAAGCATATGTATGTATGCGAGTGTCTGTAAGTGTCCGTACGTGCAAGTGGGTGCATGTGTGTGTTTCCAGCTTTCAAGGAAAATATTAGCATTGTTACTTGACATTAATACACACACACACACACACACACACACACACACACACACACACACACACACACACACACTGCAGATCAAAATATAACTCTCAGTAAGAGACAACCTAAAAACTTGAAAAAGCTATTGACAAAGGCAAGGTTTGACCTCAGCAACAAAAATCAAACATTCCCTGTATCCAAATGCAATGCTAGCCGATGCGGTACATGCCGATCAATCCATACCGGCCCATATATG
>NC_069002.1:32565727-32566999 GCF_001194135.2 Octopus bimaculoides | reverse complement strand
CAAAAGTAGAAATCTAATCTACTGCATCAAATGCCCTAATTGTGAAGAACTGTACGTTGGCCAGACAGGTAATGCACTATCGGAACGCTCACGGGTGCATCGACAACAGATTAAAAACCCAGAAGTCCGCCAAATACCACTGAGTAACCATCTGGCAATATGTGGTCATCAAACTTTTATTATATTTCCATTCCATAAACTTTACAACCGGAATGAAATTGAGAGAAAATGCAAAGAAAAGGACTTTATTAAAAAATTCAAACCCACTCTTAACAAACAATGATTAAATTTATCTTACTTGGGGTTTAAAAATCTTATCCCTATAACTAAAACACAAAAAATCTCTCAAATGTCATCATTTCTAAAAATAAATTTGGCATCATTTCTAAGAGTAGCCAAACACCTACTGGGGTTTAAAAATCTTATCCCTAAAACCAAAACACAAAACAATTTCTCAAATGCCATCATTTCTAAAAATAAATTTGGCATCAATTCTAAAAATAGCCAAACACGTACTGCTGCTGTCCAAAGGAATTGGTATAAAAGACAGTAAACCAGCCAGTCTATTACAGTCTGTTAAAGTCTGTCATACCGGCCAAGATGAAATACCACAAGGTATAGAAAATACGTATTCCCCTTTATATATTTAATCCTTTATATTGAACACTCAATATTTCATATATTCAATAAGACATATTCCATATATTCAATAAGACATTCAATACTTTATTTCATTGTACCATCCATTTTTATATTATATATTGTATATTTCATATTCTATATCCCACATTAATTTTACAAGAATATAAATACAACATAAATAACAGAGTTGGAACTCTTTTAAACAAAATAATATATTCCTCTATACACAATCATACAAAACCCCTTTTTTTGTATTTATTTTGACTCACATATATACTTTATATATATATATATATATATATATATATATGGGCGTATTTATGTATGTGCATTTGTGTGACTTCGTGTGTTTGTGCGTGTATAAACATCGAGATTATATATGATAGCCGAAACCGCTTTGAGTCATTGTAGCATTTCCCTAATATACATAAATGTGTATAGACATGTCCTCGTGTATATATATATATATATATATATATATATATATATATATATATGTATATATATATATGTATATACATATATTTACCTATGTGTGTAGATTATACACAAACACAGTTTGATACGTATATATATGTTCATATATGTAATAGATAGATAGATAGATAGATAGATAGATAGATAGATAGA
>NC_069002.1:32562361-32565717 GCF_001194135.2 Octopus bimaculoides | reverse complement strand
TAGATAGATAGATAGATAGATAGATAGATAGATGGATGGATGGATTGATATGCGTGTCCGTGTAAGTAATCACATGTGCATATATATATGTGTGTGTGCGTGTGTATGTATGCGTGTATATGTTTATGTATATATGTTGTAAATATATATATATGTGTATGTGTGTGTGTGTGTATATGTGTGTATTTATGATTTTGCGCGTGGAGCTTTCAAGAATTGCTGATTACTATTCTTTAAGAAAAGCTAATGCAAAAATATTCTTTAATATATTTATAATGATGTGTTACGAGTTCATTTAATCAATATATGTTCATTGCTTTCTATCGATATTCCTGTAGATAATTTATGCATATGCATATGTGGTCTCTCTAGGTGTGTGTGTATGTATTTGCGTGTAATAAGGTTTGTGGTGTAGTAGATAAGATGTTGTATTTACTCTCAAATGATCTATGTTTCGATTCTCGGACGGGGATGGTTTGATTTTTTCTTTTTTTTTTGTGACTGTAAGTGTTTGAATTGAACATATTTTTCTCCTAGCTCGAGTTAGCTCATCTTAAAATGAATAACAGACCAATTACATAAATATTTTTTGGTTGTGTGTGTGTGTGTGTGTGTGTGTGTGTGTGTGTGTAGGTGTTTGAATGTATGAATGTATATAAATTAATGCAAATAAAAACTGGATTACTGTCTGAGTCACGCACCTAAATTCAGACATATGTATGTATAACACACACACAACACATTCACATAAACATACACAAACACAGATATACGTATATATATATATATATATATATATATATATATATGTATGTATGTATGTATGTATATGTATAAATAATACAGAATGGGACAAGAACGCAAAACATCCAGAAAGTTAAGTGATACAAGAAATGGACAAAACATACAGATAGACGATACACAGAAAACACGAACATATCATTTGGAGTTTTCTCTCTTCAGTCGAGATCCTGATTATCTTTGCAATTTCGGCTGGTTATTCTCGATATTGCTCCAATCTGGCCAGCCCAAAGGAAAAACTAAGCTAAGAGCATTAGATTCCTTGGAAGAAAGCAGCGAATGTATACAAAAACAGGGACGGGAAAAAAACGAACAATGTTACACAAATACAGTAGGAATAACAGGACATAACAACAAATGTCTTTCGACTAAGGACGAATTAAATTAAGCTGGCGTATGTGGAAATAAGGCCTTACAGTCAGGATACAAGATTTCACAGGCACAGAGAGAAATAAAGTGCTGCAGAAGCAGTATTTTGTTAAGCTACATATCTAAATAACATACTTAATGTGGATATATCACGTAAAGGCATATTAACCACGGTGTTTACCAAAAGTCAATATTTCTTATGGACGTATTGTGTTTAAAGTCAATATTAGTTGTGGATGAACTTGTTCCAACAGCGCACATGCGAATTCTCGATGTACATTTCAGCCTCTCTACGCTTCGTCAGCATTATTTATCCCTAACGCAACCCCTTGTCACGACAAGCAAAGATAAAATCCGTCAGTTATAATATAGGAAGCTGGTGATTTAAAACCCAATACGGGGTTTCAATAAACTTCCCAGATGATTAATAGCTAGTGACATTCGCCACCCACCTCTTCACCGTCACCAAATTCATCATCATTATTATTATCGTCATCATTATCATCATCATCATCATCGTCATCAACATTATTTTCCTCCTCATGATGACAATGATCATCATTATCACCGTCAGGTGCCGCAGCACCAGTATCATTCCATCATCATTATCATCTTCCCTCCTCCTCTTCATTATCATCATTATCATCATCATCATTATCATCGTCATCATCGTCAGAGCAGTTACGTTTTCTGTCCTTCCTCTTCGCTTTTTGCGTTGTTGAGTGTGTTTACAACGAGTCCAGGTCACAACACGGTTACTTCTGACAGAATCTATTCATAACAGTCTAAGACTATTCTGGAATAAAAGACAAAGCAGCAACAACGACAACAGCAACAACAAAACAACAACAACAACAGCAGCAGCAGTACCAGCAACAACAGCAACACCGATCAACATAACAGCCATTACCACCACCAACAACAGCAACAATAAAAAAGAACAAAACTGTGTATGCACTGGCATGTGTCTTCAAGACTTCAACAAATCTGCTAAAATAAAATAAAATAAAATAAAATAAAATGCAAAATAAAATGCAAAACAGTGACGTCAACAACAGCTGGAAGAGCAGAAAAAAAAAGAGTGTAAAAACAAAGAATATTCTTTAACAAGTCTGAAATCATTGTCCGTCAATTCATCGATTCCTTATGGACAGACAAAAGGTAGACTGATCTTATTTATAGTTTATGTATCAATATAGTGCGTGACAGCTCTTTGCAATCCAGAAGTTTCTTTGAAAGACCGAGCAGAGGAGAGAACAAAAACAAAAAAGAAAAAACAAAGAAATGAGGAATAACAAAAATACCGAAAGTAAGAAATAGTTTAGCGTAGGTGATACCAAAATTTCTTGTACTGAGGAACGTTAAGTAAAAGTAGAAAACGAAGGAGAATTGGTAAAATTTTTAGAATTTTATGCGACTGGCACTGTTAATTCTTAGTTTTCTATTGGTTCAAATACATTGAAAGGGGGAACTAAGACATATGTACATTCAGATACATAAGTATACATACCTATATCCATATATATATATATGTATACATATATGTGTGTAAATATATATATATACATATGTGTCTGTGTGTGTATATATGTATACATACATATATATATATATATATATATATATATATATATATATATATAGCCATGTGTGTATATATGCGTGTATATGTGTGTGTTTATATTTATACATACACAAACATATATATGCAAATATACACACAGATATATACACATATATTATATATATGTGTGTGTGTGCTGATATGTACATGAGCGTGTTTCTATGTGTGTTTATGGCTGCAAGGGTGTGTGAAGGAAGAAATAATAGGTGTTATAATTCGTCATAAAAGGCCGGGTGTTCTTGACGTGTAAAGGGTGGTCAGTCATGTAGACAAGATGATAAAATGCGGTATTTTGAATAGATATGGAAATAACCAGTCACTAATGTGGTACAGTCACAATGTCAAAGAAGTGGTGTAAGAAAGCGGCAGATGCCATGCCTTATATAACGTTACTTCGTAGTTGCGTGTGAGTATATATTTATATATACATGTTTTCGATCTAGTTTGGATTGTTTGCCATCAAATTTGAATTCTTTGCAATCAAATTTGATTGTAAAGAATTCAAATTTGATGGCAAAGAATCCAAACTAGATCGAAAACATCTATATATATATATATATAT
>NC_069002.1:32559706-32561966 GCF_001194135.2 Octopus bimaculoides | reverse complement strand
TAATCGGCAGCAAATACAAAAATGCCGAATTTCTTTCAGAAAATTAGCCAAAAAGAATTTTATCATTATTAATAAATTATAGGGTAGCAAAAAATATTTTAGAAATTTTATTTACCACCAGTGGTCTAGCGAGAGTAAAAAAACAGTCAATAGATTATGTATTATTCATTTAAAATGCAGAGATGCCTATAATAGGACATCTACTCGCTAGAAATAGCAGCAAAAGACTACATACCACAAAAATTAGGGATAATTTCGAAAGGGAATGAAAAATAAAAACTTTTACCAATCCATATTCTGTACCATGGTTTCAAGTCAATTTTAGTAAGATAAAAATTATATATCTTACAAGGTCGGACTATCATCAGCAGAAATGACCAGACAACATATGAAGCACGAGTCAATATATATATTTATATATACATATATACACGAAGGTGTGTTGTGTCTGCGTACTGACGCAGGCATGCCTATGTCATAAGATATTTGTTTCCCAGCCCCATGGTCCCATGTTGAGTTCCACTGCGTGGCACCTTGGGGAAGTGGCTTCTATTATGGCCTTGAACCGACCAAAGCCTTGTAAGTAGATTTGGTAGACGAAAACTGAGGTAAGCCCGTCGTGTTTCTCTCTTTCTCTCTCTCTCTCTCTCTCTCTCTCTCTCTCTCTCTCTCTCTAAAAATGATTGTGCCTGTGTAAGTTGACGTGTGTGTGTGTGTGTGTGTGTTAATCTGTGTATATTAATGTTAAGTTTGAATATCTGTGTTTCTAAGACAGGTATATGTGCATTTACACGTCTATATGTATGTCACAATGTGTGTTAGCGTCTATATGTTAATGCCTATTTGTGTATGTAATTTCCAGTATGTGTGTATATGTCCCCGTGGGAATAATATTACATTCCTTATAACGTAGTCTGAACGAAATAAATGCAATCAACTCAGCACACTACATTTAAACATACGCACACACCCACATGCAGAGTCTCGAACACACACAGACAAATATACAATGTCAGACAGAACAAACCGACAAACACATACACACTATCATACACGTAGATACATGCACACCTCTAAACGTAACTAAGCACAAACATAAGTTTACATACATGCAGACACAAACACACCTACCCGATTGTAAGTCTCAAACATTGCTTCTAAATTTGCGTGTGTGCGTTTGTGCATGTGGCTGTGCATGTGTATATGTGTATATTTGTGTGTCTGTGTTTAACGTCATATTGAGACCACAGTCATTCAAACATCTACCCTGTCGAACCGCAGCAAGAATGAGAGAAACTAAATTAAAATAAGGCAAAAATAAATAAATATTATGAAATCGAAGTCGAACTTGGGATCATTATGGGTATTATAGGATAAGGGTCAACTCGTTCTCCAAACAATACTCATGTAAATCTCTTGTACATGTTTACTCATTACAACCAAACGTACTTATCGTGTATAGTGCTTATATATTTTTTTTTCTGTCTCTCATTTCGGTTCCGGTTCAAATTCGCAATAAATTGAGATTAAGTCAACAGGAATTCATATAAATGTATATTCAATGTAAATACAGACTAAGAAAAAAAAAGCGTTCTGGTAAAATATAAAAAAGAATGACAGAGACAAAGACATTGCTCCCCGACTAACTTCAACCAACCACACTCCGATAAAATTCAAACCTTGCACTTGTCACGAACTCAAACATATCTTTTACTTATTTATTTATCTAGCTATTTATTTATTTATTGTTTAAACTGTGTCTACACATTAATGATCAATAATGTGATTAAGAAAAGCAGACGGGACAGAATTTTTAATTAAGCCAAAACAGTCATTTGACTCTCTTTCTCTCTTTCTCTCTATCTCACTACCTCTCTCTCCCTCTCTCTTATTCTTTTCTCTCTTTCACTATTATATTTTCTCTTTCTTTTTCTGTCTTCCTAATTCTTCCTTTATCTTTTGTTGCTGTTCTTGCTATTACCAGTAGCATTAATAATAATAACTGCAGCAGCAACAACAACAACAACAACAATAATAATAATAATAATAATAATAATAATAACAAAAATCGATTTCTTATCAATAACGAATGTGTTGGCTTCGTACACTCTCTTCCATCGGCCCCCTCTCTCTGTCTCTCTCACATACACACACATATATACACGCATACATGCATATTCACATACCGGTTATAACCATATATTGAAATATACAAACTTTCATATATATATACATATATATATATATATATATATATATA
>NC_069002.1:32559252-32559566 GCF_001194135.2 Octopus bimaculoides | reverse complement strand
TATATATATGGGGGGTGTATGTATGTATGTATGCATGTATATAATGAATATGTATGTATATTTGTATGTACATGTGTCTGCATCCATACGGACAGGCAGACATATTTACAATAAGCATATTTGTGCTGCCTTAAAATTGTGGAGGGATAGATAGATAGATAGACAGACAGACAAATACATACGTATATAAATAACGAATACGCGCTCACGCACGCACACACTCTCATAAGTATATATATAAATATATATCATATATATTATATTATATTATGTAAATACAGAAAATGTAATCGGTATTAATGCTTATATGATAT
>NC_069002.1:32558627-32559242 GCF_001194135.2 Octopus bimaculoides | reverse complement strand
ATACATGTACATATGCATACAGAATGCAAATTGTATAAAATATATATGAGGTAAACAAATGCTACATATTAACATGCCTGTCCACTAGAAGATTTGGACGTGAAGCCAGGCTTAATCTTGCCTTTGTCCGTTCATCCATCTGAGATGGGACGAGACACATTAAATACGTTGACACGGATCAACGTCCTATTATATGCAGATTAACTAGGTAAACTCAGACTGGAAGTAGCTGGCACCGCCATTAGAACAAATGTTTACAGTACGGACGTATAATCTACCTACTACTACTACTACTACTACCACTACTATCACTACTTCTACTACTACCACCACTACTACCGCTGCTGCTGCTGCTGCTGCTGCTGCTGCTGCTTCTGTTACTACTACTACTACAATTACTACTACTGCTGCTACTGCTGCTGCCTCTACTTCTACTACTACTACAAATGAAATGATGATAATGGAAACAATGATAAAGATAATGATAATAATAATAATAATAATAATAATAATGATAATAATAATAATAATGATGATGATGATAATAATAATAATAATAATAATAATAATAATAATAATAATAATAATAATAATAATAATAATAATAATAATAAT
>NC_069002.1:32557824-32558617 GCF_001194135.2 Octopus bimaculoides | reverse complement strand
AGTTACATCCACCATTATGAAATACTGAAAGAAAGCTATATATCATATATACAGGTCAGAAAATGTAAGAGAACGCCAAAGTGATTATACACTGAAGTACGCCATTTCACATATACACACCTGCGTACTGAAACAAATACGAACACATATATATATATATATATATTATATTATATATTATATTATAATATATTGTATTGTATTATATTACATCATATATTATATGTGTAGCGTAACACTATAGTGTTGATAAGTTGATCAACTAGAGCGTTGTTGAGTTGGGTAAATAATGCGTTTAAATTCATTTAAACTGAACTTGTACGGCAACCCTGTAATCATGGATGTTTTGATGTTTATCCTAATGAAACAGCTGTTGAACATAATTGATATGTGAATAAGCATACAGTTTCCGTTTACCAAAGTTGACCAAGTTTGATTCACATATCTAAGCTTATTTGCCCAAAATATCACAGAGAAGGATCGAACCAAGAATCCGTGAGGTGCGAAGTTAATTTCCTTTTCATTTCACCACGGTGCATCAGCTATATGCGTGTGTCTTCATCTGTGCTCGTGCCTCTGCATTTACGTATGTGTGCGTATACATGCATTGTAACCATTCAATTTTCTACCTCTTTTGCAGCATGTACTTATATATTAATAAATAGTTGCACAGACCGCACGTAGAGACACATGAGAACTAGCATATACATAATTACATATATGTATAATGTATGTACACATATGTACATGTATATACGTATATATGTACACACACATACATTATATATATATA
>NC_069002.1:32549859-32554323 GCF_001194135.2 Octopus bimaculoides | reverse complement strand
TATATATATATATATATATATATATATATATATATATGTATATATGTACAGATGCCTGTTTTCATGCATGTATATATACATTAATATATATATAGTAAATCTAAATACATACAGACATCTGTGTACAGATATCTATAATTATGTGTGTGTACCTCAATCTATATGTTCATGTAGAGCAAATAAATACACTTGCACTTCTGTATTTGATTATGTACTTATATATCGACAGTGGCGTGTATTAAATGACGTACATTTTTGCATTTATATATACATTTATATTCATACACACACACACACACATATATATATATATATCTGTATATATAAAGGATATATTACAAAAGTGAATGAGACTGGCGCACGTGCACACACACATATATGGTTGTGTGCTTCAATATATGTAAATGCATATATATGTATATATATTTATTTACATATTTATAAACACACACACACACATATATACATATATGTACATTCATATTTATATACGTATATATATGTATGTATCTCTCTCTCCCTCTCTCTCTCTATATATATATGTATGTATATATGTATGTATATACATGTATGTTTGTACATATATATGTGTGTGTGTGTGTGTGTGTGTGTGTATGTGTGTAAATATATTTATATATATATATATGTGTGTATATACACCATATATATATTTATACATATATATTTATATATATATATATGTCTGTATATATATATATATATATATATATATATATATATATATATATATATATATATATATATATATATATATATATATAAGCGCACACATATACGTATGAAATGCTATTGTATTAGAGTTCTCTTAATTGCAACGTAAGAACTTATTGAAACTATCTAACTGTTATGGATTATGGGAAAACTCTTAGATTTGTAAAATCACATTGTATTGTACAGCTTTATCCGGCTTACTGTATTGTTGCTTAAAGCAATTCCTTCCTTAAACATGTTGCTTCTCCTCTAATTTTACCATTCCTTGGCTTCTGTCTACAAGGCAGACATTTCCCAAACTGCTTTGTAAGGCGAAATAATCACTGTGTTAACTAACACTTTTGCTTTTCCAATATTCTCAAATTCTTTAATTCTTTTATTCTCTTATTCTCATGTTGCTGCTGTTCATGCGATCCTTTAAGAAAGATCCGATTCTGTTTTGTTACTTCTTGATGGTTAAACCTTTTGTTCTCCTCTGTAATCTTTTGGCTTTTATCGTTAACTTATTTCAACCTTTCGACTGCGGCCACGCTAGAGGCACCCCTTGCTGGCGTTTACTCGAATAAATTGTCAGCAGAACTTAATTTTTCGTTATGTTTTTTTTAACTAATTCTATCGTTCTCTTTTGTCGAATCGCTAATTTATGGAGTGGTAGCGTCTCGAGTTCGACAAAAGCGGGTTTGCAATTTTTTCCTGAACAATCTTCGCCAATGATATGCTTATACGGGATTTGATTAAATGGGGGTGATGCACAAAAGCTCACCCCGTCCATCAGTTCGACGTTACTCCGCAAACAGGTGCGCGGTGTGCCAGGAGTCAGGTGCCGAAGTGATCGCTAGAAGAAAAATGTCTATCTTTGGTTTGATGACGAAAGGTGTTCTTCCATCACACATACAGCGAGGATGACATTTCAATGGCTGGAACAGTTTGAATGGGAAACGATACCCTATCCACCATATTCGCCGAATATTGCGCCATCTGATTATCGTTTATTCCGCAGTTTTCAAAATCATTTGGACGGAAAAAATATGAATTCTGCAGACAGTAGTGTAGGAGTATTTTTCGTCACGGACAAGTTAATTTTGAAAGAGGGGCCTTGCATGTCTACCAGATAGATGGAAGAGCATTGTAGAAAATGAAGGAGAGTCTATTTTAGATTAAAACAGAACTTACTATATGCTTACAGAGGCAAATGTGCATCGACAGCTAGCAAGCCATGCCACTCCAGACTGATGACGAGCAATGACTCAGAAACTAGTCTCTGGATTCTGGCTTTGCTGGGTGGAGGTGCTTATCTCTCCCTTTGTAAACATAAGGACTCAGGAAATGTGTCAAGGCTGACAGGAAGCGGTGCTACATAGGGCTAAATAACAATAGTATTCTTCCCTTTAATGGGACTGTCACATTAAGTTGACACCATACCACCACTTTGTTTCTCTTAATTTTGAAAAATAAAAGACGTATAAAAAGTCGCATTATTTATGGGATAACCCAATACATATATACATAAACAACGATCTGTTTCCAGTTTCCATCTATTATTTCCACTAAAAAGACTTTGTTCGGCCCGGGCTACAGTAGAAGAAACTTATCCTTGGTGATATGCAATGGAACTGAACCCGAAAAATAAGTGGTTAAAAAGCAAACTTCGTACCACAGAGCCACGCCGGCGCCTTGCAATAATTTGATTATCTTATTCTTTTATTCTTCCATTCTCATGATGTTGCATTTCATGAAATCCTTTAAGAAACAGCTGTATTTTTTGTTTCATCGACAAGAAAAAAAACTGGCGTTCTAATATGAATTACTCTAATTTAATTCTCTTATTCATCTATTCACTTATTCTCATACCACTGTAGATCATGAGATCCTTTAAGAAACAGTCAGCTGTACTTTGTGTTATATCGACGAGAAAAGCTGGTGTTCTACTATGAAACACAATAATCTAATTCTGTTATTCCTTTATTCTGCTATTTTTCCGTACATCTGTCTTTCGTGTGATCTTTTAAACCACAACGGCACAATTCTTTTTTCTATATATTTTTCTCTAACAAATCTGGTATTCTGATATTGAATTATTACGATAGATCTAATTCTGTTATTCCATTTATTATAGCCTTTCCGTATGATCCTTTAAGAAGAAGGCAGTATTTCGCTGTGACATTTCTACTGTAACACTTGTGTTTTCAATATCGAACCGCCGCCATTATTCATTGTGTTGGTAATTCTTAAGAGGAGAAGATTTTACTTCTTGACACAAGCAGACTGTCAGATAGGTCTTGCAGACTTCATTGAGAAAATAAATCCACCACTGGATCGATATTGTTCTACCTATTGGTGGAGTTTGGAGTTGGTGTTTTATCAATAAAAATGTTCACCTCCGGCTAATATATATATGTGTGTGTGTGTGTGTGTGAGAGAGAGAGAGAGAGAGAGAGAGAGAGAGAGAGAGAGTGTGTGTGTATTAGTGTGTGTGTGTGTGTGCGGGCGAAAGTATGTATGTATAAATACATATATGTATATATATATACACACATATATATATGTAGATATATACAAACATGTGTATATTTGTATGCGCCTGTATGTACGTGTTTATGTGTATGTATGTGTGAGTGTGCTTGTGCGTGCGAGCGTGTGTGCGTGTATGTGTGTTTGTGTGTGTCTGTCTGTCTGTCTGTCGGTCTGTCTGTGTGTGCGTCCAGCATAACAGAGAACTCAGATCGCAACACCATTTCTCCGAAGACTTCCTGGAGGAGGGGTCGAAACCCCGAAATATTGAAATAGAATGTAATAGTGCAAGCTATCAACTTGTATTATTTCTTACTTGCATTGTTTGGGCATTATGAAATAAAATAATTATACCCACCCACACAACCCCCCCCCCATATATATATATATATTCATGTATTTGTTAGTGGTTATTAGTCTTTCTTATGCGGACATGTTGTCTAGGAAATAGGAAGAACATTCCGTAATTGTTACGTCTCCTTTGCGGGCTAATTGTGTTCTCGAACTTTGCAATACATTTCTCGGTGTCCTCAGACATTCAGCTAAAGATGAGTTCTTGGAGGAAGGAGATCAGCCTTCTTTCAACATCTATAAATCAACTGTTTCCAACGGGTAGAGATTACATTTTTAACACTGCAACTACCACCAAGTCGAATGGTCCTTTCCAGGTGTCGAAACCATCATGATATCCGTTTCAGCAGCTGATGATTGAAATGCATATATGTTATGGTCGACTGTGAATTTCTTATGTCTTCGTCTCGTTATTTTACATTTTTGTAAAGGGGAAAGTGATTGTAGATATACAGTTTGTGTGTGGAGGGGTCGCTTGCTAGGGCATTGTTTCCTTTTCTTCGTAAGTAACCTAGTTAGACTTAGGCAATACTTAGATAATGGTGTCTTATTTCCAACATCTGTCAGAAGGATATCACGACTGCACATCTGGAGCGTGACGTCTCCCAACATATCCATGTCTACAACATTAGCAGAAACACGTGATCGTGGACGGAAGTACATGGAACGTCAACATCTATATTCTCCCGAATGAGCAATTACCCTTTATGATATTTATACATATTGACTGCCCCTTTTTCCTTTACTTCCCCCTTTTCCGCATCTTCCTCTTTCTCCTTCACCATCTTTACTTCCTCCTCAGTAATCCGAACTAAGTTTTGCAACCAAAACCACTATTTGTCCATCAATGACAAATGTAATTCTCCTCCA
>NC_069002.1:32549441-32549849 GCF_001194135.2 Octopus bimaculoides | reverse complement strand
TATTTGTCCATCAATGACAAATGTAATTCTCCTCCAAAGGTCTCCCGTATATAATACTTTTAAAATACTTACAGTACACTTTCCAGAGTATACATTTGACAATCGATTTATACCGATCACTGAAATTCCTAACTTTCTCTTTCTCCCTTCTTCTCTCTCTCTCCCTCTCTCTCGATCCCTCCCTCTCATTCCTTCTCCCTCGCTCTCTTTCTGTCTCTCTAATTTCTCTTTTTTTCTTATAATTTTATGTCTTTTTTTTCAATCTGTCTCTCACCATCTCCCTCGATACTGCCATAACTTTTTCAATCAATTCTTTTCTCTCTCAATTTCTGTATATACATACATACATACATACATACATACATACATACATACATACATATATATATATATATATGAGTGTGTGTG
>NC_069002.1:32548469-32549242 GCF_001194135.2 Octopus bimaculoides | reverse complement strand
TATATATATATATATATATATATATGCATGTATATGTACACACATAAACACAAACACACACACTCACTCACAAACACACATATGTATATATACAATTTGTCCCGAATCCTTTAACTCTTCTCCCTTTTATTCTCACATACCAATGCACTTTATACCATTTCCCACATTCGTCTTAATATGCTCATCTCTACCCCTTCCTCTCTCTCTCTCCCTCTCTCTATATGTATCTATCCATCTATCTCGCTCTGTCACTCGTTACACTAACCAATTATCCGTAAGCTATATTCAACGTCTAATGAAGAGAACAATTCCGTGATCAGTGGATCAACTGGGGCAAAGTGATTGGTCAAACAGAGCAGCCTCTCTCAGCAATACAACCAATAAACGTTATCAGAGAGTATTAAGTTTGGCATATCTTTCAGGGGCATCGACACACATACACATCCGTCCATATATCTATATGCATATATGTGTCTATGAGTGTGTGTATGTATGTTGGTGTGTACATAGATGTATATGGATACACAGATATGTATATATGTAGATGTGTGTGGGGGTGTATGTGCATGTGTGTATGTATATGCATACTTGCACACATGTGTGTGTGCAACGGAATTTCCTTGGGGTTTCATTTTGTGAGTTTAGACTAACAATCCACGCATATACTTGTCTGAGACTAAGTGCAAGCACTCTTACAAACATACACACACACATACATACACAGGTATATACATACATGCATATATATATATATATATATATATATATATATA
>NC_069002.1:32546046-32548287 GCF_001194135.2 Octopus bimaculoides | reverse complement strand
CATATATATACATATGTATAGGAATGATTATGTATATAGTAGATAGATAGATATAGATATAGATATAAACACACACACTTATATACATACATACATACATACATACATACATACATTCGTACATGTGTATGTGTGTGTGAGTGTGTGTATGTATACTTGCGTGATCATAATTGCGTGTGACTCTAATTGCCTGTGATACACGCTGTGTAGGAGACAGAAACAGAGAAAGAGAGAGACGGAGAGAGAAAGAGAGAGAGAGAGAGAATGGGGAAAAGATAGAGACACACACATACACACAGATGTAGAAACTCATACACACAGAAGTAGGGACAGAGACAGAGAGAGGGAGCAAATGGTTATAGAGAACTGATGACGGAGGGGGTGCTGGTGGTAAATGAGATGGAAACAGGAAGAAGTTAGATGAAGAGGAAAAAGAACTAAGACACACAAGGCGTAACAGGATGTGTATGCAGTGACCTTCTGTTTCGAAGATAGAGTTAAATGCCTAAGAAATTTCATCCATAATGATTCCATAAAACGAGGTCTCCGTTTTAACGGCAGCCATTAGGAATGTCTTCGCTGCCATTTTGCCATTTACTAAATTGAGTTCTTCCATGATTCCTTTCTAACTATTTTTTACTGAATCCTCCACAACGCCATCACAACCGTTGGGTTTTACCAACCACATATTCTTCTTGTTGTTGTTTAAGGCGGCGAGCTGGCAGAAACGTTAGCACGCCGGGCGAAATGCTTAGCTGTATTTCGTCTACCGCTACCTTCCGAGTTCAAATTCCGCCGAGGCCGACTTTGCCTTTTATCCTTCCACGGTCGATAAAATGAGTACCAGTTACGTACTGGGGCCGATGTAATCGACTAGTCCTCTCCGCCGAAATTTCAAACCTTTTGCCTATAGTAGAAGGGATTTTAGTTGTTGCTGTTGTTATTTTTGTTGATGTTGCTACTGCTGCTGCTGCTGCTGTTACTGTTGTTGTTGTTGTTGTTGTTCTTTCCTTACCAGAAATTGTCGTTTCCATTGTCAATATTGATGCTGTCACCGTATCTGTCGCTGTCATTCGTTGCTGAACATTGTTGTCGTCATCTTGGTTATTGTTGTTGACGTGAGTATCTGATCGCTGTTGTTTTCCGTCATCAGAAAACACCTTCTTTTAGAGTCTCATAACTAACACTCAAATCTGCCAGAGCGTATCAAGCATTAATAAATACGTTATTGCTTGGATTCTCTCTGTTTTGTATGCATTTCAAGAAATGTTTATTTGTTTCATGGAATTTTTAACTTAAGGATAGATCAACACATTTAACTGAGATTCCTCAAGATAAGGACAAACAGTAGCTTCTCTCTCAGATTTCCAAGTCATAAACGAGAACCAGTGTCCATAATTTGTCCTTTTGAAGCTAAAATATTCCCCTGGGATATTTTCGGACGCAGCAAGAACATAATAACTTCGTAAAATTACTGATACAGACCAATTCTACTTTTTGCTGATATACCAAATCAAACCATAACCAGTTTTCTCAACGTCACTTTTTCTCTTTTCTGATGCAAATCAGGTCTGCTTTTCACAGATTTTACTTACGTAAGCAAGCCCTAGTTTCGTTAGATATTTGCTGACACAGAGAAACACTATATTCCTAGAAATGTTTTGCTGATGCAGAACAGGACTAATGTTACCGAAACCTCCCTCCATCTCTAACTCAGTCGAATAACGTTTTATCGTTTAAAACAACCCTAAGTAACTATTACCTACTTTTATTTCATGGCAGACGAAACTAAATGATAGGGATGTAGAGGCTGTTGAATAAAGGGATGATACAATGTGTTTGTCGAGATATAATCTTACGGCTCCATGCCTCGTTTTGGAGTTCAAAAGAACTTACATATTCGGCTATTTCCTCTAATTCAACTAATTCCTTTCGCAACAGAATTTTGCAAAAGTGATAAATCCTATGGAAGTTGATAGATAAAGCGGAATTCGATTCAAACGGTTTTACAAGTATTCTTTGAAGAACTAAAAGTGTTGTACATGAAATCAATAGGAATGGAAATAATGTTACAGAAATGTAAATCAGATTTTCTGAGAATCTAAACAAATTGTACTTACAGGAATTGAAAGAGAAGCATTAGTTGTGAATGAGAGAGAGAGTGAGAGAGAGAGAGAGAGTGAGAGAGAGAGAGAGAGTGAGAGAGAGAGAGAGAGAGAGAGAGAGAGAGAGAGAGAGAGA
>NC_069002.1:32540007-32543528 GCF_001194135.2 Octopus bimaculoides | reverse complement strand
ATATATATATATATATGTAAAGAATTGTCACTAAATGTGACTAGGGTGTTAAACAGCATCTGTATTGCTAGAAATAAGAGCTAAAATGCTCTAATGCTGAAGTTAAGGATCATGAATGAAAAACTATACATTAACAGAGATCATAATTGTCCGGTTGGCACTTTTCGGACAATTATGGTCCCTGATAGTGTATATGTATTTATTTAAATGCGTTAAGTACAGCATTAGAGCTTTTTAGTTCTTATTTCTAGCAAAGTAGGAGCTTTTTAACAGCTTAGTCACATTTTGTGACAATTATAATTCTCCTTTTTGGTGACGAATTGCAGCCCTGCTCTTTACATTAACTGCTGCTGGCGTTACTGCTGATGGTGGTGATAATGATGACGACGACGACGACGAGGTGGAGGAGGAGAAAGAAAAAAGACGAGATACTTGCTCTAGTTGTTACACTTGTTTACATTATTTGTTGATATTTTGGTAATTACCATTGTTGTTCACGTTATTTTTCAATCCACATCTTCTGATTAAAACAATAGATTGTCATTAACAATCTATTGTTTCAACAGACATCCGATGTTGCTTTCATATCAGTTATATCTACATAAGTGAGCTGTGAGTGCACAGAGAATCGTAGTTTTTCAAACTACAAAATGCGTCTCACTTGCCATGTAACACAGACAGCGCTATATAACAGAAGCTTCTCAAATTCCTAATTACTTTACAAACTCTGTTACAGAAGTAAAGCTGGGAAATATTTATACGTGTGGATACATGGTTCGTTTCTCAGCCTCGTGGTTCTACGTTCGATCCCAGGAATCTTTTACTGCAACACCAGATTGACTGACATCTTGTGAGTGATATATAGCAGAAGGATATTTTGGGGGGACTATCGTCTATATATATGTGCATGCGTGTGTGTATGTGTGCATGTTTGATGGTATGGCTTTATTCTTGTGTATGCCGGAGTAAAGCTGTTATGTCTCATGCTACTGCTATCTAGCACCTTCGGATGATCTCTGCTCAACCGCTACACGACGGCTACTCAACTGTCAGTCCACTCCTACCACGGTCAGACCATCTCTATTTATATATCTTGGTCGAGCCTACTTCTTCGCTTGGGGGCGTCGGCACAACAAAAGCTGTGCTGCGTGTGATGTTCCATCTGTTTATGGTAAAGTTTTATACTGGGAGAGATGGCCTTAAGCTTAGGGCTGTTTGTGCTTACTTTTGAAATGTGCGTCTATATTATAGTTGTAATTATACATTAAAGATTTAAGACTCTGAGCTGGTAGAATCGTTAATAAGCCGGGGAAATTGCTTAACCGTATTTCATCAGTCTTTATGTTCTGAGTTCAAACTCCACAAAGAGTGACTTTCAGTCTTTCGAAGTCAATAAGATAAGTACTCTCCTCGAAATTGCTGGTATTGTGCCAAAGTTTGTAACCTCTTTACTGGAAGGGTTCCTTATACCGAGGCATGTGTGTGCCTACTTGTGAGATGCGTCTTTATAACAGACGTCATTCAATCAGGATGTGCCGCGACGCATTAGGGCTGCGCCACTATACATATTAGTGGCACTAAGTCAGAGGCATTACAATAACACGACAATAGCTCAACAATAATAAAGGTGTCCACATACATTTTCATGGGTTGGTAGAATGTAATGTAAAACTTTCTCATCAAAACTCTTAGCTTCAGGCGAAGACCTGAGATGAAAAACTTAATTCACTTTCGCTGTCAATTTTGTTGTGTTGCAGTTAAAGAGTTAAATATAATATTATTATATATATATATATATATATATATATATATATAAATGTGTGTGTCTGTATTTGTGTGTTACTCTGTGTGTGTGTTTCTCTTCGTGTGCGTATGTGTGTGTAACGTAACGTAAAGAAACTAATTTATATTTATCACAGTTCTTGGTTTCTTCGGGCGAGAAGTTAAATTTTAAAAATTAAAATCCCATTTGCAGAAAGTAATTTTATAGAGTGGTTCAATTAAAAGCAACGTCTCATACGTAAAAACAAAATACGAAACAAGCCAACAATGGACCTTCTACTTTGTTGTTGCTCTGTTAGAAATAGCAGCTGATTCTCCTTCAAATGCTTCTCTGATGTTAGTGGACGTTAGAGTACAGAGTATGAAAAAATTCATTTCGGACATCTTTGGCTTAGTGGTAAGAAGCTTGCTTCCCAACCATAGGTAGGTAGGTAGGTAGATAGGTAGGCAGGTAGGTACTTAATACGACAGGCTTCTTTCAATTTCCGTGCACCGAATCTATTCACAAGGCTCTGGCTGTTTGGTTGGTTTGCTGGCTGGTTGGTGAGTTGGTGGGTTGGTAAGTTAGTTGGTTGGGGTCTATAGTAGAAGACATCTGCTCGAGGCTGCATGCAATGTGATTGAACCACGGAGCCTTGTTGTTTCGAACCAAGCATGTTACCACACAGCCACGCTAGAATATTTCGAAGTTGCATGCAATGGGATTGAACAACGAGCCTTGTTGTTCAGAACCAAGCATGTTACCACACAGTCACGCTAGAATATTTCGATGTTGCATGCAATGTGATTGAACCACGAGCCTTGTTGCTCGGAACCAAGCTTGTTACCACACAGCCACGCCTGCGCTAGAATATTTTGTTTTCAGATTTCTCCCCGACATGGTCTAATTTGAGAGATAAACAACATTTACAACAACAACCAGAAAAATATCTACATTAAAAACGAACGCATACATGCGCTGTAACTCCAATCGTAGATCGAAACCGTTGTCGTTATATTAGTTTCTGACCACGCAACAAAAAAACTTTGATGTGTTATTTTGCTTTTCATACAAATTAGTTAATAAGAAGTCGTTGAGGTCAACCTTTTTCTAATGAAGTATATTATAGACGGAAAATGAAATGAACAGTCTTCGGCCGGAAACGGAAGTCAGGTGACAAGATCGGTCGGGCCGGAAGTTTTACTCTTGACTTTGTAACAATTTACTACGTGTGAAATTGTACTACTCAAAAAATGTTGATGGTAATGATGATGATGATGATGGTGATGATGGTGATGATGGCTGTGGTGGTAGTTGTGGTGGTGATGGTGGGGTTAATAAATAGAAAAAGATGGAAGAATGGTAGGTGGAGAAGGAGGTGGATAAGAGAGTGGATAAAGAGGTAGGTGTGGAGGAGAGGGAGATAGAAAGGAGGAGAGGAAGGGGGAGGTGAATGACGCGGAGGAGGAGGTGATTGAAGAGGCTGGTGGCGGGAGAGGTCGGCAGCCATCACCATGATGATTACGATGAAAATGATAATGACAGTGTTGATGATCATGATAGTGATGATGGTGGTGCTGCAGATGCTGGTGATGATGATGACGATGATGATGATGATGATGATGATGATGATGATGAGGATGATGATGATGATGATGATGGTGACGATTATGATTTCGTTATGACAGATGCAGAATATCAGTAAATATAAAAAGACAAAACCAAAATGTAACCCAATGATGAATATTGACATTTATAT
>NC_069002.1:32536487-32538383 GCF_001194135.2 Octopus bimaculoides | reverse complement strand
GTAGTCATCGTGGTAGTAGTGGTCGTGGTCGTGGTGGTCGTCGTGGTCGTCGTAGTCGTGGTACTGGTGGTGGTATTGGTGGTGGTAGTGGTGGTGGTGGTGGTGGTCGTCGTCGTCGTCGTCGCAGTGCTTAAATACCAATCAATTATACAAGGTGCTGAGCTCGTAGGATTGATAGAGCGGAAAAAATACCCGGGCATATTGAGCTTGTGTGTATTCGGTGACGGTGAGGCATAGTGGTTAGGGGTCACACGCATGGTCGTAACACAGTGGGGTTAGGGGTCGCACTCACGATCGTGACACAGTGGTTAGGGTCCTCACTCATGATCGTGGCACAGTGGTTTCGTAAGATTCTAGGTTCGATTCCTGGACCGGGAGATGCGTTATATTCTTGAGCAAGACACTTCATTTCACGTTACTGTAAATCACTCAGCTGGCAAGTTTCAGTAATCCGGCGACGCACCGGAATCTCGTACAGGGTTTAGATTTTATACGCCACGGAATCCGGGAAATCGGACTTCTGATCCTATGGATAAAGAAAGACGTTTGATTATATCAATTAACATCATTTCTGGAAAATTTCTGGCCTTGTTCCTAAATAAGAAATAATTAAATTGATCGATAAACTGATAGAGTCATTAGTGCACTAGAAAACAGAAAAGGGTCGAGAACATAGCCCATTGCTCTTTAGAGTTCCTCAGAAACGAAACAACCACGGCAACAAAAGCAGTTTAAAGAACATTTGTACATACCCATCACTACTTCAGCCGCTGATCAACGTTGAGGCGTCTACCTTCTAAAATAGCAACATAAGATGGCTATTTTAGAAGGAGTCAAAGCAATCATGGCCGCATCTAACCCTATCTGCGATTGACAAACAATGTAGAGGTCTCAGATAGATATCTCAGCTTCCGTTTCATTCAGTGCTTGGTGATGTCTGATTAACTTCGAGCTGTAGACTGCCAGCATACTGTTCGCTGGTTCGTATCAAGTTCCCGGCCGCTCATTAGCTCAATATATTCGAGCCTATTTCTTTGTGGAGTTCTTCTATCTTTTCTCAGAAGCGAAGAAACAACGGCGACAAAATTTGTTTAAAGAACAATTATTTGTACATACCCATCACTATTTCCGCTACTTCATCAGCAGATCAACGTCAGGGCGTCTGGTTTCTAAAGCAGCAACATATGATGGCGAGTTAATTAATCAAAGCGTCTCCTAGCAGTCAAAACAATCATGGCCGCACCGGAAGCTGTCACATCATTTCTCAAAAATCGTCTTATTATTCTATTTCTCTGACAAGAAGAATTTTCTTAACTGACAGCAAGATGTAATATTTCGGCGACATTATGTCAAAAATACTTTGCTTTTCCCTTCACTTCAGTGACAAAGAATCATTTTGCCGAAAGCTGGTGAGAGTCATCTTCATACCGTTGGAATATTTTTTTACTTTATTTTATTTTATTTTATTTTTTTAACTTTTGGTCAAGTGGTATGGCGTAACGGCAGTGTCTATGACCCTTTACAAGGACTCTCACATCGGTGAAATACGAGGCGAAAGATAACTACAAACCATTAATCTGACCTTAATACTTCCTACAGAGTTGATTTTGCTAAGGCTATGTGCCTAGTGTTCAGGTTAAACAAAGCAACACTTTTAGTCTTCCATTGAAGCACGCCATGGATATCTTTAAATACAACAAATGACAAAAGAGTTCTAATGAATACCACAGGTATATGGTCCAACATTCTTACGGTTCCGTCAATCTACTGTCTTGCGTTGGACTTTTGTTTTTTTTTTCTGTTTTTTTTTTTTTCACCCTGATATGGTTGAAATGCAGATGTGACTGTGGCGGGATTTGAATTTGATGCGAAAAGAATCGAGAACTGGTTCTTAGC
>NC_069002.1:32536174-32536477 GCF_001194135.2 Octopus bimaculoides | reverse complement strand
CTGGTTCTTAGCAGAAAATGTTGTAATAATCTTTTCTGCTATAGGAGCAATTACATCGATGGTAGATAGATAGATAGATAGATAGATAGATAGATAGATAGAGAGAGAGAGAGAGAGAGAGAGAGAGAGAGAGAGAGAGAAGTAGGTAGATTGATAGATGGCTAGATGAATAGATAGAGAGAAGAGAAGAAAGAAAGAAAGAAAGAAAGAAAGAAAGAAAGAAAGAAAGAAAGAAAGAAAGAAAGAATGAAAGAAAGGGGAAGGACGAAATAAAGAAAGGCTGAAGACAAGAGTAAGGTGAGG
>NC_069002.1:32534951-32535783 GCF_001194135.2 Octopus bimaculoides | reverse complement strand
GGTCAAAACGGTAGTGCTGAAAGTGGTAGTATACCGGAGGTTGTTTTCCTTCATGTAGGTAGTAGTAGTAGTAGTAGTAGTAGTAGTAGTAGTAGTAGTAGTAGCAGCAGTAGTAGTAGTAGTAGTAGTAGTAGTAGTAGTGGTGGTGGTGGTGGTGGTGGTAACGTAGTTGATGCCAGTATTATTGGTTACGAAACGAGGGTGGAGAGAAAATGGTGGAGCTGGTAGTGGTGGTGGCGTTGACTTTGGTGATGATGGCGGTGATGCTGGTGGTGTTGTTGTCCGTGATGATGCTGATGATGCTGATGTTGGCCATGATGACGGTGTTGATGTCCGTGATCACGCGGATTGCAATTATCCCATACCTACAAATATATCTGTTTTTTAAGCAAACTATAAACACCAGGGTATACACACACACACATACACAGACACACACACGCAAACACACTCGCACATACAAACACACGCACATGCGTATATATATATATATATATGGATCAAAACAGTTTTGGATTCCGGGCTACGTAAAGTTTCCGAGTCCCTAATGGGTCTTTTCCTCGGCACAACGGAAATTCGAATAAATATGGTGGTACAGAAGTCCAACATGGCTACCGGCTGATGGGCTGCAATTGATTAAGGAAGGTCACGTGATGCCACAATATTAGTATTGATAGTGAAGCGACAGCAGTTCTTTGAGAACAATAGCATGGTTGAACAGAAATGGAACTGGTTTGAACAGATCCATACATGTAAAGAACTCCCAATAAATTAATGTGTCAGTGACAATTCTTTTTCTCTATCTACTCACTCATATATATATATATATATA
>NC_069002.1:32524270-32528206 GCF_001194135.2 Octopus bimaculoides | reverse complement strand
CCATTCGATTTGGAATGTTCCACTTCATCCAGGAATGTCGATGCACTTAAAACTGTTTCATGGATGGCTGGTTTAATTTGAACTTCGGAAAACTATTAATAGCAATAGTAATTCTTTTTTCTCCTGTTGGCCCGAGGCCTGAAAATTTCGGCGTGGAGTGCAAGTCGACTAAAACGTCCTCAGTGCACACCTGGTTAATATTTCATCGACCACGACAAGATGAAACGCAAAGTCGACCTTGATGGAATTTAGATGAAAGACGTCCGTCGTATATATGTATATGTATATATATATATATTTATGTGTGTGTATAAGTTTGTGTGTCTGTGTTTGTCCCCACCCCCAACATCGCTTGACAACCGATGGGGGGGTGTTTACGTCCCCGTAACATACCGGTTCGGCAAAAGAGACCGATACAATAAGTACTAGACTTACAAAGAATGAGTCCTGGATAGCCAATTTATTTCACATAAATGTTAACGATAACATCTTATGTGGACCCCGAACGGTCATATGGACCACAAATCTGCGGCACACACAATATCTTCAATGCCCAACATTACAATATTGGATCTGGTGCGACGCATTCAATAATAATAACAATTCCTATTCTATAAGCTAACCTCATTAGCTAACCAATCAAGAACTAATGTCCGTCTCTGTCTATCTTCCTCTCATTATGACCTTATGTTCTCTGCCTGCATACATTAAATATAAAAATAGACGAGGTGGTCACAAATTGGATGATTTTGATCACAGTTATGCACAGTTAGATTGACCTAGGGCTAAACCAGAACTGCAGCAGCATACGACATTAAGTAAGTTCTTAACTACGTGATTACCCTCCATGTTGATGTTTAACCGGCTTGCTAGAAATAACAGACAATTCCCGCTCAAATCACACTTAGCTGTCTGAAAACTGAAATCTTATTATTTTTACTTCACATCAGTATGAGATCACTTCATTATTGTTGAAATCATTCAAACAGTAAATATCTTTGTAATTTGGGATTGTTCTATCTGAAGACAGTCATGTGACAACATTTTATTGAGACCTGGGTTCATTGTTTGTGTAATCGTCAACAAAAGAACAAGGAAGTATTGTTTCTAAAATCATGAAAACAACTGCAAGGAGTTGAAGAATCTGGCATTGTGGTTTGTGAAATTATTCAAATAAACAACAACAACAGTAACAGAAGCAGCAACAACAATAAAAGTGTTTGAGAACTGATATTCTTGTTTACGAAATCATCCACACAACAAATAGTCTGGCAGCCTCGGATTGAAATGAAATTATGCAAAGAACAAAGAGTTTAAAGAACCGAGGTCGCTGTTTATGAATTTGGAAATTTTGAATCTAGAATGTTCCAAATTCCAAATTTGAGACAACATTCCCAATTGCATCAATTTTTATTCATACAAAATAAAATTTGTATGAATGAAACTTAATGTCGTACAATTCGCAGAAGCTTTCTGACGGAAATTCTGACAGGACTAACAGAGGAGGCAACTGCATATCTGAAGAGGTTAAATCTGTGGTTTTTATAAGTATGAAAGGCTTTAGAGAATGACTTGATCAAATGAACAACAATAATAACAACAAGAACCTTATCAGTAGAGAGACATTCCTGAAGACTTTTGAGATAACAGATAACTTATAACTGTTTTCCCTTCTGCACTCTTCTAAATCAGAACCGGTTTATTGCCTCACGCTACAATAACATCGATTAAATACAATACCAAGTTTATTTGTTGATCTTTCGTTCGCCCAGACCAATATTAGATCGAACAAGTCTACGATTAAGTACTGACTTCAATTGTTGATATTGCTATCGTTGTTGACGTCGTTGTTTTGTTGTTGTTATTGTGGTTTAACCCCAGGTCAATCCTGGTTCTGTAAGCTAATGATCTGTTGCCGCCTCCATTTAAATATATACGATGTATCTGTGATATATTATGTAGATGGGTTCGCGAGTTCAAATAGGGGCACCAAACGTTTACACGAGCAAATATATATGCATGTATGTATGGGTTTTTATACATGTGTGTATGTGTATGCATTTATGTATGTATGCATGTATACAGAGAGAGACAGACAGACAGTAGGCAGAACGACCGAGCTGGAGACATTATTTAAGTTGTATTGATATTGATAGTGTTTACAGACAAATTATGTATATATATGTGTGTGTATGTATCTATATATGTACGTATCTATGTATATATACATGCATGTATGTATGCATGTATGCATGTATGTGTGTATGTATGTGAGTATGTATGCATGCAAGCATGTATGTATGTATGTATGTGTGTGTGTGTGTGTGTATGTACGTATGTATGTACAGACAGCGCTGTTTGCATAGACGTAGAAGAGTATGAGACAAGACCACTGTAATTCTAGCAATTCTTTTCCAGGGAACAAATTTACATACCGAAAACAATGGCTGCTTATTACTTTTGTTCGCCATCCTGTGTTTGTGGCAGACAATAGACCAAAGTTTCTAGGAGAAGAGCTCTGCAAATTCTTTCTAAAAACCTACGTTTCTGTCTTTGATAACAACGGCAAAGACAACGCTTCATTGTGCACTGAAGTAATAGATGCAGCTATTGAGCTTTTCATATTCAAAACAAGAATGTTTGTCGATGTTTTCCAAACCAAATTAGTATTCTAGACTTTAACAAAATGTCTGCTATAGAAAATTTCGCCATATTGGATTAGACTCAATTTAATAATGATAATAATAATAATAATAATAATAATAATAATAATAGTAATAATAATAATAGTAATAATAATAATAATAATTGCTAGTATATGTCTGATGAAAAGATGTGTTATGATGCAGAATTAGAGTCGTTAGATCGTTGCTCAAGATGTTAATATTAAATCATACTGGACGCTCTTAAAAATCAAAAACATTCAATAAAACCTTCACAAACAATGGTCCCAACTTACATTTAATTGTACTGAGCTATTAATAGATACGTTATATAATCATAGGCATAGTATAAAGAACTATACCACTCTTTGGAAGCTTGATACAGCTAGGTAGACTGGGCTACACACAGGTAATCGTTAATACTGTTCTGCGAGGTATGTATCACAGTGGTACCTACTCTCAGATAGGTAAACTGAATTGGTGACAGTTAAATACCTTGACCATAGACGGGTATCAGTGGACTATATACCACACGTTGGTAAGCCATATAGCCTGGGTTGTTGAAGCTTATTTGTCTTAGAATTTGAGGGCTGTAACACTTGTCTGACGGAGACTTCGCCTCTGAAGACCTTCTGCTCTTCAGCTCTCTTGAGAGTTTCTTACCACTGGATTGGTGGAGGTATTATTAGGTAGACGAAAAGCGGCGAGCTGGCAGAAACGTTAGCACGCCGGGCGAAATGCTTAGCGGTATTTCGTCTGCCGTTACGTTCTGAGTTCAAATTCCGCCGAGGTCGACTTTGCCTTTCATCCTTTCTGGGTCGATAAATTAAGTACCAGTTATGCACTGGGGTCGATGTAATCGACTTAATTCCTTTGTCTGTCCTTGTTTGTCCCCTCAATGTTTAGCCCCTTGTGGGCAGTAAGGAAATAAGAATTACATATTATAAACATATAAGAGGGATGACCACTAAGTGGACATCCAATATGCTAGATGTAGACCCCATACGGTCTACATCTAGCATCTACTGGCACACATACCGCTTGATCACCCTTGATTGACCTACTCGTAATGATCAGGAGTGACGAACAAAAATCATCACCTCCACCATTACCACCACCACCAGCACTACTACTAGTGGTGCTAATTGTGGTGGTGGTGGTGGTGATGGTGGTGGGGGTGGAGGTGGCCGTAGTAGTCGTACAAGCAGTAGCAGCAGCAGCAACAGCAGTAGCAGCAGCAGCAGCAACAGTAGTAGTAGTAGTAGTAGTAGTA
>NC_069002.1:32522112-32523133 GCF_001194135.2 Octopus bimaculoides | reverse complement strand
TGTGTGTGTGTGTGTAAACAGTTTTCTGAGGGGAAATGAAATGGTGTCTACCAAAAACAGTTTTAATTGGGATAGAATTGAGGTTTAAATTCCGGCTAATGTTGCATTAATTGCTTTTTTTTTTTTGGTCTTTTATGCTTTTCTATGGTTTTGATCTGTTAATAGACCTCATTACAAAGTGAGACGATAGTCGTATAGCACTTGGTCAACACTATCCACACTGACCAAGCAATTATACGATGAGTTATACGATCAAACCTGTTCCACAAGTATTCCATATCACAGAATTGTATAATGTATCCTTTTATTACCTTGGTGCCAGGATTTTTGTGCGATATTTGATTTCCGTTTTTAGCAGTTCACGTGACCACCTAGCGGCACACATGATTTCTACCTCGCACAAGATCAAAAAATATCTGGATAAATAACAAATTTGGTCTTGGCGTGATTTGAACTCACAAACATTTAACACTTGCATAACACATCAGTGAACAGCAACCCTCTGTTTGAATGATCCACAATTCCACAAATTTTGACAAAGAGATTCTCTGAGACATACCTATTATCAGAAATGCCCGCAGTCAATTTTGGCTGAAATACAAGTCTGAGTTTTATCTGATTTTACTAAATAACGATAGGTAATTTTTGTCCAATGTTCTACCAATTAAGATAATCCACACCCATAACCATGTTTTTATTTGGCTAATCCTTCAATCTTGGTAAGAATGTTACGCGGTTAAAATGCAAACTCAGCTTCGCCAGCAATTAACTGCCGTTATATATTTTTCTATCTACGTATGTGTATGTGTGTATGTATATGTGTATGTGTGTATGTATATGTGTATGTATGCGCGCGTATGTCTGTGCGTGTGTCTGTGTGTCTGTATGTGCGTTAACACCCTCATAGATATATATAGTTACACAACTATATGTGTGTAAATAAATAAACATATATACATATATATATATAGAGAGAGACGTATATATATATATATATATATATATATATGCATATATATAT
>NC_069002.1:32518261-32519569 GCF_001194135.2 Octopus bimaculoides | reverse complement strand
ATATATATATATATATATATATATATAGGGAGAATTCACAAAAAAGCAACAGATGAAGACAGGTGGTGTAGAAAACAAATAGATGTATTAGTATAACGCTCGGGAATTGAAAAAGTCTTTAACGTTTCGAGCCTACACTCTTCCACAGAAAGGAACACAGAAAGAAACAAGGAGAGAAACAAAGAGAGAGAAAAAATGTGTGTAGTGTTCAGCGATCTATCATAGCGAATGCCGGACAGAAGGGTCACACAGGAGAGTTAAGAAGAAGGGGAGATAACAAAGTAGTAGTGATCCCAAAACGAAGGTGCCTTTGTGTGAGAGAATGCTGGTGATCTTAACGTATGCATGTGTGTCCTTTCTCCAATTGCTAAATGTCCTTTAAACTTGAAATCTTAATTGTTGAAATGACATGGTATGCCATAAGTGTCTGTATATTGTCGTTTTTGTCAATTTAGTTATAAAATAAACAGATTAATCAACGGAATGCAGTGTCTGTAAGTTGATGAGTACCTCATATTCCCCTCCATTTTCTTATTGCTATATATATATATATATATATATATATATATATATATATATATATACATATACACATGTATGTATACCAGTGTACAGTGTACACGCTTCACATACACATTAGCATATATACATGTTCTTCAAGATATGTGGGGCAGAAACGAATAAAGTACCCTCACTTAAGCGAACCTGATTCAAACAAACCTATGCAAAATTTTGCAACATTTTACAACACAATGCTCCTGGCTACAAGAACCATTCTGATTCCATCAACCAAAATACCAATCAGCACCAGGAATCAAGCTGAGATGATGAAACTACACATTTGCCAAAGGTGACATGCATTATGATCGAACCTAGACCGCTGTGGCTCGGAAGACTAATTAACCACTCGGCCAAGGCTGCTCTGCCCTTGATATTGTTACTTCTACAGGCAGCTGCAACACAAAATTTAATCCACTCGTAGATTACATATTAGCTAAAGCCGATTCGATTAAATATTAATCCAAATGATATCTCCTTATCTGTTAAGTCCCCTTTGTACGTTATTCCTCATACTGCTACTGCTGCTGCTGCTGAAGCTACTACTACTACTACTACTACTACTACTACTACTACTATTACTACTACTACTACTACTACTACTACTACTACTACTACTATTGCTGCTGGTGCTGCTATTCCCACCATCATTACTACAGCTACTGCTCACCACTACAGCTTTTAGTGTGGTATATATATATATATATATGTATATATATATATATATATATATACATATATATATATATA
>NC_069002.1:32516823-32518007 GCF_001194135.2 Octopus bimaculoides | reverse complement strand
CAATCTATCTATTTATCTATCTGTCTATCTATCTATCCGTCTGTTGTTGTTTTTTTCGTAAATTCTCCCATATATATGCATATATATACGACGGGCTTCTTTCAGTTTCCGTCTACCAAGTCCACTCACAAGGCTTTGGTCGGCCCCAGGCTATAGTAGAAAACACTTGCCCAAGGTGCCACGCAGTGCGACTGAACCGTAACCATGTGGTTGGTTTGGTATCAGTGAGAATGAATGCTATACCCGGCATTGGCGGGTAAATATTCTTTATTTGTGAGTTAACAAGGCTACCAATGGTTTCATGCTGAAAGAGTTATCACTCAGCAATCGGTCAAGTCTACCACATGGTACGTACGTTTTCGTCCTCAACATGCAACAGCCATTAGGGAACGATATCATTTAGTAATTATTCAATTGAGACTTTGGTATTTCTCTCAATCTCGGCCAACGATTTTCCAGAAAGTTCTCACCAGAAGGGTTTTGCAGATAGTTATTGCAAAAACGAGTTACTGGTGTGATTTTTACTGCTGTTATTGTTGATGCTGCTGCTGCTGCTGCTGCTGATGATGATGATGATGATGATGATGATGATGATGATGATGATGATGAGCAGGAGGAATAGGAGGAGGATTACGATGATGATGACAATGACAACTTCGACGATGATGACCACGACGACGATGATGATGATGATGATGATGATGATGATGATGGTGATGATAACGACGACGACGACGATTATGTTGATGATGATGATGGTGATGATGATGACTCCCCTGAATGGAGCTTTAATGTTCGTTTTGAGGTTTACGTTCCATACAACTTTCTGCCAATTTTCTGCTTTTGTGCTGTTTATTAATTCATTTCCTTCTTTGATATTATTATTATTATTATTATTATTATTGCTGTTGTTGTTGTTGTTGTTATTTCTTTGTTTAGCTGCTTGATTCTGGGTTTTTATTTCAACTGCGTATGGTTTTGTTGTATTGAATATGAAGTTGTCTATATTTTCATGAGGTTAGCTATTTCTGGTTTGTAATTGGTAATAATAGGTTTAACGCTAACTGCAGTGGTGCTGGTGGGTGCTGACGGTGCTGGGGCTATTGGCGTTATTATTCGTGGCTTTTCGTGATAATGGTGGTGGCGGCGGCGCTGATGCTGGTGATTTTGTTTTTTTTATTATT
>NC_069002.1:32514312-32516591 GCF_001194135.2 Octopus bimaculoides | reverse complement strand
GTGGTGGTGATAACAGTGGTGCTCTCGTTGGTATTGAATGTGGTAATGCGGATAGTTGTGCTGCTGTTGTTAGTGTTGTTGTTATAGTTGCTGTTGTTGTTAGTGTTGATGGTCGTCGTCGTAGTGGAAGTGGTTACCTTTGAAGACGATAATGTCGGCGGCGGTGATGCTAATGGGGGGGGGAGGTGTACCATGCTTCTGCACGAAGTGAATTGGCGGAAAGACCTTCAAAGCCAAATGCGGATTCACCTTTACATAATCTCAACGTTTAATCTGCGAAATCAAAATACTAATATACTAATTGCTTCAAAATTTGGTACAAGGCTAACAATTTGAGGGGAGGGGCTAGACAAATGATATCGACTGCATTGCTTGGCTAGTGCTTATTTTATTGAGGCTGGAAAGTTGAAAGGCGAAGTTGACTTCGGCGAGATTTGAACTCAGAAGATGAAGACGGGCGAAATGTCGCTAACCACTTCACCCGGAGTGCTAACGATTCTGCCAGCGTGCTGCATTAATAATAATAATAATAATAATAATAATAATAATAATGCTTTCTGTTATAGCCTCAAGGCCATAAATTTGTGGGGAGGGGGACATTTTTTAACATCTTCACCGGTGCTCAACTGGCACTTATTTTATCGACCCTCTGAAAGAATGAAAGAGAAAGTCGACCTTGGCGAAATTTAAACTCAATACGTAAATGCGGACGAAACGCCGCTAAACGCTTTATCCGCTGTGCGAACAATCCTACCAACTTGCAGCCTTCCTCTATAAGTGTAAGTGCAGCAATTTTCGTGAGCTAATCATATGGACGCAAGTAATTATTTTATCGACCCCGAAAGGATGAAAGGCAAAGCCGACTTCGGCAGAATTTGAACGTGAAACGTAAATGCCACGAAGCATTGCGTCCGAGGTGCTAACAATTATGCCAGCTTAATAATTTCTTACACACACAAGAGACAAGTATTCGAATTTTGTTTAGATTTAGTCTGCCCACGCTCGTTTGTTTCTGCGATCGACCTTGACCGACAAAAACCCAAGTCCGCCGTTGTTTCACGAATTATTTTCATTATATTCGCAAGTGCAAAAATTTATTCAATTATCCGGAATATTTCAAATGATAAACTATACCTCAAGTCCTTAATCTAATCTACTTACTCTTAAGTTATTTCATATTTATAAAACTAAGTTTCGTTCTTCAGGGTCACTAGACAAAGGTCAAATCAGAACCGACTAATAGATCAAAAGCTAATTACTTTTTTCATCGTCAGGAGTATTGCGACGAAATGGCAAAATCAGCAGAGTTGTTCAAGCATGGGAAAAACAGCTTCGTGGTATTTATTCCAGCATCATCTGCACCGAGTTCAAATCCTTCCGTCATCAACTAATTATTTCATCATTTTGCGTTCGATAAAAATGCATCAATCAAAGTCCGTGGATCGATATGAAGTTAAACAACGTCGGATCTTATTCGTTGCATTTGAACTAAAACCGCTCTTTGCATTTCAGTTCAAATTCGGCCATGAATTATTTATGCCCCTGTCTACCATCACCACCTGACCCCACGTTTGTTGTTTGGGTGTTTGGGTAGTCCACTCGGTTGTAAGCATTCGGGGCCAAACTTCTGGTTTTTGGCTATCTTCATACCCCACTCCACTCAATTACGTAGGTAACGTTATAACGGGTGAAGGACATCGCTTTCTCTCCTCTATTAAGGCGAGCTGGCAGAATGATTAGCACGCCGGGCAGTATGCATATTGGCATTTCACCGTCTGCGCGTTCTGAGTTCAAATTCAACTGAGATCGAATATTTGCCTTTCATCTTTTTGGGGTCGATAAAATAATTACCAGTGAGAACGCCGGACTAACTACCTCACCTGAAATTACAGACATTCTGCTAAAATTTGAAACAATTATTAATAATATAAGGTGACGAAATGGCAGAACCGTTGGCGAATTTCATCCGTCCCAAGGACAGCTTACCTTTCATCCTGTCGGGATCGATAAAATAAGTACCAGTTAAACATTAGACCTCCACCCTACCCCGAAATTGCTAGCCTTGTAGTAAAATTTGAAACCAAAATTTCAGGTCATTGACTCCGCGTAGATATTTTAATATTTTTGAATTTTATATCCATTTTTTTTATTATTTATGTATAAATCGTTTGTGCATATCTGGAGGTGTGCTAATGAATGCATTAATTTGTTTCAGTGGTTATTCTTTTTTTATATTTTCATTTTATATCTTATCCAATATTTCTCATTCTTGCCTTAAA
>NC_069002.1:32512231-32513884 GCF_001194135.2 Octopus bimaculoides | reverse complement strand
TATATATGTGTTTCAAAATATGTGTATATGTGAAGAAGAAGAAGAAGAAGAAGAAGAGCAACAACAACAACAACAACAACAACAACAAATTGATATTATTTAAACGAGGTTAAAACGCTAAAAGATAATAATGTTTTTCGTTCAGAAAATCAAGTTTCGTCTAAGCAGAGGGGTTACTAGAACCGAAAACGTGCAAGAACTTCGCTCAAAATCATTGGGGAATTGTTCTACAAGAACTCGTTAACTACATTTTCGCATCTTACAGCAATTCTAACAGAATATAGCGAACATATGTGAGGAATTCTTTATAATGCAATTATTCCATGCTTCCAGCTGCCAACTTAAGTGTTGGATTCTTGTTGCTGCTGCTGTTGTTGTTGTTGTTGTTGTTGCTGCTGCTGCTGCTGTTGTAGTTTTAGCATTAATAATTTCCCTATGTTTATGGTTTTATCATCGTTTTAGACCGCTCATAGCTTTCACTTCCAATGGCCGTCTCTTGTTCAACTACTTCCGTCTTCCAGTTTTTCTCTTCTCCTCCTTCTTTCTCGTCTTCCATTTCTTATTCGTCTTTCATTTCTATTACTGTTACAACGTCTCTCCCACTCTAAATTCCTTCTATCTAATTCCTTCTCTGAGTTCCTGTTTGCTATTCTTCGTAATTTTCTTCCTCGCCTCCTCTTCATTCTCCTCCTACCCTCTACCTCCTCTCCGCCTCCTGATTCCACTTCTTCTCAGCCTCCTACTCCACCTTCTACTTCTTAGCATTATTCTCCAAATCTTTCTTTATTCTATTCCACGTTTTTCCTGTTGTTTTATTGGCGGATGAGGAAGTAAATTCTGGTAGCCTCCTCATAGACACCTGACCTGCAAGAAATAGCAAATAGAGAGACACAGAGAGAGAGACACACAGATGGAGAGAGAGACACACAGAGGGAGAGAGAGACACACAGAGGGAGAGAGAGAGACACAGGGGGAGAGAGAGATAAAGAGAAAGAGAGAGTTTGATAGATATTGACAAACGAAAGGATCGTATTTCAACGAAGGGTCCTGCATTTTTGGAACGTAGAATATGTTTCATACACGAAGACCATTGACCTCACAAGTACCCTGCTGTTACAATCATTTCTCAAGTTAGCTTCGGGGACCGAAAATTATCTAGAGAGATAATGTAGAAAGATGTTCGAAATAATTTAATAACATGCTGACTCACCAGGCTCTTTGTAGGGTGATTAACCTCAAGAACCATGTATATGTATACACGTGTGTTTATATATATATATACTTATATGTGTGTGTGAATGTATGTATGTATGTATAATATAGTATACATATAGGGTGATAAATCATAGAGTATACATCTGGTTGCATAGCGGTGAAGCACGTTCACTTTAAACAGTGCTCCTGGGGTATTTGATAAATGAGAGAAACGGATGATGAAAGGTACGAGAATGTTTATTAACCCCTACGGTTGTTTCGACCCATCTCGCATCGGAATAAATGTGTCTCTTCAGGAGATAATAAGATGTACCTCGCTAAAATAACGACTGTTCGGCCAATATATATATATATATATATATATGAAGCCATATTAAAAGTAAAGGACTTATACCATCTACTGGAAGATAGAAACCAGACTAAAATAGAGAACCTCCC
>NC_069002.1:32508269-32511053 GCF_001194135.2 Octopus bimaculoides | reverse complement strand
ATATATATATATATATATATATATATATATATATATATATATATATATATATATATATATATATATATACATATATATATGTATATATACATATATACATATATATACATATATCTATACATATATATATATATACATATATGCATATATATGTATATTTACACACACAGACGCATACATACACACAAGCGCACGCGCACTTGCGTATCAGCTATTGCGTGCGCGTGAATGTCTTATGCCTGTATAAACGAACGCGATGCCTCAGTGGGTGTGAATGTGGGTGGATTTATGTGCCTATTTTTGTTTTGTTTGTGCGCACGTGCCTATGTACGTGCGTGCGTGCGTGTGTGTATCTGTGTGTGTGTGTGTGTGTTTGTGTGTGTGTGTGTGTGTGTGTGTGTGTGTGTGTGTGTGTGTGTGTGTGTGTGTGTGTGTGTGTGTGTGTGTGTGTGTGTGTGTGTGTGTGTGTGTGTGTGTGTGTGCGTGCGTATGTCTGTTCAGCCAGTTGATGTCTCCACGTCTGGCTATCTGGAGTTTATCTTGTAAACGACATTTCCACGAAAGTGATTATGAATCGCTTGTTACTGGAATATTAATTTCAAAAGCAGGCTTAATTAAATAGAATTAATTAGTATTTAATGTGTGAAAATTTATATGTTATTCCACGATACCCCATGCAAAGCCATTAAATGTATTTAATCTAATGCAATACAGAGTATCTTCATTGGCTAGTCATGCATACAATTTATATTCTACGTCGCTTTTAGATGCTTTACATAGCGAGAGTAAACGACTATTATGATAATTGATAGGAGCGTGACAACATAGAATCCTACCCGTCTGTAGTTTCTATGATTCTAGTGCTTCTTTTTTTAAACTCGAGACGACTTTGAAAGTGAATGTGCATGGACCAGTGGTCAGTGTGTTGCACTCATGTTCTCAACATCGTGGTTATTGTATCGATTTCAGGAACGAGCGGCCCGACATGTTCTTGAACAATAGACTTTCTGTGATACAATATTTGTATGTATGCATAGCGGCGTGTTGGCAGAAACGTTAGCACGCCGGGCAAAATGCTTAGCGGTATTTCGTCTGCTGTTACGTTTTGAGATCAAATTCCGCCTAGGTCGACTTTGCCTTTCATCTTTTCTGGGTCGATAAATTAATTAGCAGTTCTGTACTGAGGTCGATGTAATCGACTTAATCCATTTGTCTGTCTTTGTTTGTCCCCTCTATGTTTAGCCCCTTGTAAGCAATAAAGAAATAGAAAATGTTAGCACGCCGGGTGAAATGCTTAGTGGTATTTCGTCTGCTGTTACGTTCTGAGTTCAAATTCCGCCGAGGTCGACTTTGCCTTTCATCCTTTCGAGGTCGATAAATAAATACAAGTTGAACACTGGGGTCGATGCAATCGACCTACCATTTCCCTGGAATTACATAATATCTCTTATATTTGTTTCACTCATTTGACTGCGCCCATGCTGGAGCACTGTCTCCTAAGATCAAGGCTTCGATCAGCCCGAGGCTATGGTAGGAAACACTTGCCGCAGGTGCCACACATTGGGACTGAACACGGAACCATGTGGTTGAGAAGCAAGCTTCTTACCACACAGCCACAGATAAAGATATATATATATATGTGTGTGTGTGTGTGTGTGTGTGTGTGTGTGTGTGTGTGTAAGTATATAGATAAATAGGCAAACAGACATGCAAATAGATATATAGATAGATAGATAGATAGATAGAAGTGCTATTTCTCTTTTTAGTTTAATGGTAATTCTGCTTGTTTTAACCATCATCGTGTAAATCTGAAGAAGGCATAAAAAGGAAGAAACGTACGTTAGATAATTTCCTCTTTAATTCAGAATGCAGAATAGCGCGATTGGCTGGGCATAACTGGAATGTCTTGGCTCTAATGTCTGATCCATTAGGGTTGAAGTTGGACTTCACAGCAACGATACAACAATAACAAGAACTTGAGGACTTGAGAAATTTTTCCATTTTTTGGTTGTTTTTCTTTTTTGTTTTGTTTTTTGGAAATATTGTTCTTTGGATAACATCATTGCATTTGTAACTTTGTTGAAAGAATTTCATCTAACAAGGGTGTTCTTGACATTTAAGGCATTAGTTTGTGTAGTTGGGGTGGTGGAAGGACTTTTTGAGATCTGAGGTTTGTGAAGAGGGCGGACAATTTGTCAATCACTTGTTGTTGTTGTTATTGCCGTTATGCTGTTGTTGTTGCTTTTGTTGTTTTTAAGACTCAAGTTTGCTTTGATCAAGCAGGCTTGTAATTAAATTCATTTTAGCCATGACTATCAAGTCCTTGATTTTAGGCATAGTGAATGACGCATTATGCTCGAGTGGACAAGAAGTTCACTCTTTAACCATGTCGTCGCGAGTTCGATTCCACTACGATGCATCTTGAACAAACAGCCATTTTTGTAACGTCGGATCAACTCTTACATTGTGAGTGAATCTCTGTATACAGTAAGTTATAGAGATCCAGCAGGTAGATGCATAATGTACAGCCTTGTCACATGATGTGTGACAATGTTTCTACCTGAGATTCTGTATGAAATGAACACATATCTATGGAATACTCAACTGCTTATACGTTAATTCAGAAGCATATAATTCAGTTGGTTGAACAATTGTATCCTAATCCTCAAACGACGGAGATCACTGATAACCTTATAATTCAATGCTTTCTTTACCAATATTCAGGTCAGAGACAGGGGTCTCGTTACAGCCAGATGAGACCTGCTACATATATATATATATATA
>NC_069002.1:32506132-32508052 GCF_001194135.2 Octopus bimaculoides | reverse complement strand
TATATATATATATACAATCTTTTCTTTCTTTGTTTTATACGTTGCAGCCCTAAGGCTGTGGCAATGCTGGAGCAACACCAGTAACTGTATATATATATGTATATATGAATGCATGTTTGTGTGTGTGTGTGTGTGTGTGTGTGTTTGCTTGCGTTCGTGTGTGTATTTGTGTGAGTGTGAGAGTCTGTGCTTGTGTGTGTGCTTGTCCTCAACCACCGCCTGGGATCCGGTGTAGGTGTGTTCCCGTAGCAGTAACTTAGCAATTCGGCAAAACAGACATATGGTGTAGGAAACAAGCTTTACTAAAAATAATATGTATTGAGGGCCTCTGTTGAGGGTGATACTTCAGCATAAGCGCAGTGGGAAGGCCAAAAGCAAAAAGATGAAAACAGGGCTTTGCGAGGGACTCGTATATTTCACTTTTCCAAAAACTGGTTTAGACCAGAAACAAAAATGTCACACAGCACCAAATTCTCTACAGATTTTCTAAGATATAAATGTATCGTTAGAACCAGTAGAATTCATCCTTTTTTCATTTTTTTTTTCTTTTTTTCATTTTTTTTGTTTTTGGGCGAAATATAAACCGTTATGAGGAAATGGTTTCGGCTGCAACAGGAATTATAATAAACTAACCATTTTTGTTTCTAACTACACTATTTAGTATAAATATTTAATACTTGTTAAAACCAGATATTGTATTAGCTGCTGCTGCGTCGACACGATAGACTCAATAACGTGCTGAAAATATGTTTCAATTTTGCTGCTTCCAGATCAGTATCTCAGTTAAAATACGCACCATTTATTGTCTCACACCTAGAGAAACTAATCGATATTACTATTGCACAGATACAAGTATCTCTCTCTATATATATATATATATTTCATTTCTCTCTCTCGCTCTTTCTCTCTCTCCCTCGTGTTCTACGTCTCTCGCCCTCTATCTCGGTCTCTATTTCTACCCCCAATCTCTATCATTTTCTCACCACGCCTCTCATCCACTCTCTCCGTCTCTCACCTCGCCCCCGCATATCTCTCTCCCTCTCCATCTTCCTCTCCCTCTCACTCTCTCTCTCACTATCTGTCTCTTCGCTCGTCTCTCTTTCTTTCTTTCTGTCTTTCTACCCGCCATCCGTGTCTCTTTGTCTTTTCATCAAATAAATGACATTTTGAAAACATCAATCCACCTTCATTCTACCTTCTTCTCCATCTCACTGTTCATCTCCTCTATCGATCTCCCTTTCTCGTACACACTCATAAATACACACATACACACACGCATAAATACACATGCACGCACATGCACACACACACAAACATATGCGTGTATATATATATATTTATATATAAATACACACACACAATCACACATAAACACAAATATTTCATTTGCATCACATCCACATAACCAGAAATAAATATGTATACATAGATAGAGAGATGGATAGATAGAGAGATGGATAGATAGATAGATAGATAGATAGATAGATAGATAGATAGATAGATAGATAGATAGATAGATAGATAGATAACTACATTTACATATGAATATTTTTATACAGATACTTATACACAAATTTATCGACACATACGAACTCATAGGTATATATGCATCCACGCATGTATACACCTTGCAACATATATATATATATATATGTGTATATATATATATATACACGGATACTTTCACATAGAGGCATATACCAAAATATAAAACAGATAGGCTGATCTTAAAAGCCTGCGTCATCCAATTTTAATAAGCACATCTAGATCGAATACTATCCATATATAAAAATGTGTTTAGATTTTCACACATATTCTCTAGTGTTCAATATATGCCTACGATGAGGATTCTAAGTAACTATGTGAATAACTACACACATACACATATTTATGTGTGTGTATATATATATATATATATAT
>NC_069002.1:32505344-32506032 GCF_001194135.2 Octopus bimaculoides | reverse complement strand
ATATATATATATATATATATATACTTGTGTATGTTTGTATGTATATATATATATGTATATATGTGTGTGTCTATGTATATGTATATACATCTATAAATCTATCTATCTCTCTCTCTCTATATATATATATATATATATATATATATATATATATATGTGTGTGTCTGTGTGTGTGTGTCTGTGTGTGTATGTATATATATCATTTAATGTACACAGTAATTAAATATGAACCACGAATAGTTTCAGACTCTGGAGACACGATAATTTCGCTAAGTTTATATATCAAGCCGTGTGCATCCATGCAATCCGTTACGCTCGAATACACACGGCTCGTTCTTACTGTGTTTGTCCTACTCATAACGAAACAGTAAAATTCATGGGTGTGAGGGGTGGAGTCGTGTCGCATGGCTTAATGAATTGAGAGATGCACTCGTGATTAGGAAATCATGTGTTCGCTTCCCAGACCGGGCGTTGTATCGTGTTCTTGCGCAAAGTATTCCATTTCATGTTGCTCTGAGATCATTTCCTGTTCTGACAGGCGGCAAGTCGTGCACCTGAACAGGTAATGTTAATTTGGTGAAGAGGATGATCTCATGGATACATAATCATTCGACTTTTGGTTGGTTAACAAGAAAATGTAGAACTTTTATACATCGTTTATCGACGGAAGTGTGTGTGATGCGTATAT
>NC_069002.1:32504174-32505126 GCF_001194135.2 Octopus bimaculoides | reverse complement strand
AAATATATATACGGGAAAGCGCACCGCACAAACGGCGACCACATCTGTTTACCGTCGTCTATGAAGCGCCGGAGATGTCGCAGTCTCAGTGCGTGTCTGCGCATCATCAACCACGGCATGCCTAACTCTCCATTTAGCGGGTGTTGACAGCAAATGGATCGCCTAATCATTGGAACGCTTCCCTTCCACAAGAAGCAGACGAGTATGCGTTCCAGTTTGGTGATGGTAGGGTCGGGACAAGGCATGACAGTCAGACGGTAATCGATAGCAGATGCGATGTACACCCGACCTTTTAGTGATAGCTTCCTTTCGGTCCATTGCTAGGTGAGAGTGGCCACCTTAGTCGTTATTTCGCCCCAGTTCATCTCCATTTGGAGGTTCGGATCGAACCAGACTCCGAACAATTTAACCGGCCCGTCGGTCAAGCGTCCCATGATGGAGACGCTGTTGGACGGCATTGGCTTGCTTCCCCAGGTGCCGAGCTGCAAGCCCACTGACTTTCCCCAGTTAATATTTGCTCCCGTTCCCGCTTCGTATTTTTTTAGTCTCTCACCGACCAGGTCTATGTGCTTGTGGCTCGACACTATGATGGTGACGTCGTCCGCGTATGCAGACACGCTCCTTCTGCATCCCAGCTCTCGTCGGATGCCCCTCAGCATCGCCCGCTTCCGCAGTAGTGGCTAAAGAGTCAATACATACAGAAGCGACGGGAGGGAGCATTTTGGACGAACTGAATGCATGATGTTAAATGGTCTGGATATATGACCATTTACGCGAACTATGTAACTTGTTCTTTGCCGTATATAATTTACTTATATCAAGATTCTAGACTAGCCAAATGTAATTGCTACAGCGTCACTACAAGTTATAAGATAAAGTTTATACTTGATATACAGATAAAGAAAGATTATAGTAGATATAGATAAGGATAGATTATACGAGTTATAGATAC
>NC_069002.1:32498220-32504015 GCF_001194135.2 Octopus bimaculoides | reverse complement strand
AATGAATAAGCGAAATGTTTAGATACTGTCCTTCATACGTACATATTTTATATATGTGTGTATAGGTATGTATATGTATATGATTACGTACCTATGTTTACATATGTATCTACGCGTAAATATGTGTATATAGATATATGTATATATTACATGTATGATTATACATACATACATATATACATACATACGTACGTATATACATACGTATATGTATACATACATATATAAATACATACGTATATACATACATACAAACATATATACATACACACACACACACACACACACACATATATATATGTGTGTGTGTGTGTGTGTGTGCGTGTGTGCGTACGTACATACATATATACGTACGTACGTACATACATATACACCAAATTCACTCGTAAGTCATTGATCGGCCCGGGGATATGGTAGAAGAAAGCTGCCCAGAGTTCCGCGCAGTGGAACCGAACCGGAAACCACTTGGTTGCAAAACGAGCTTCCTAACCACACAGCAACACCGGGCCCTATATTTCATTCCATTTTTCCTTCATTTTTAAATAAAAAATCGCCCCCTCCACTTTCAATGCTCGCAACCAGAAATAACCCCATAAAATAACTTCTTAATTAAGTGTTAAGATATTAATGTAGATTATAGGAAATATGACAATCAGCAATTTCGGACGGAAATACCAAATTCAAATTATCGATTAATATGTCCTATCGCACTCCAATATTAGCAGTTAATTCAGAAATCAGAATGATATTTACTAAATAAAGCATCGATACATTATTGTAGACATAATGTCGCCATGCATTTACAATCTACATTTCATATTTCTACAAGTATTAAGGCGCATTAAGTTTGAGCGGAAAGGGAAATGCTTGTGGTGTATTAACTTTTATAATCCAGTTCATATCTAGTAAATATGCCCATCTAGTTTTCATCTACAAACTGTGTGCATCCAGACTTTACCTACCGCAGTGTTTCCCAACCACTTCTTACCTATAATAACTGGCACTTCGTCAGGTTAGGACGACATGGGTTCTAGCTAATCCGATCAACGAAAGAGCTTGCTCGTGGAATTAACGTGCATGCGGCTGAGCACTCCACAGACACCTGTACCCTTAGCGTAGTTCTCAGAGAGATTCAGCGTAACACAAAATGTAATAAAACCAGCCCTTTTTAAATACGGGTACTACGCATTGTTGTGGATTGAAGCAATGTGAAATAAGTGGATTGAAGCAACGTGAAATATAGTACTTTGCTCAACGACACAACGTGTCGCTGGGAATTGAACTCACGACCTCGCGATCGTGAGCCGAACTCCCCAACCACTAAAGCACGTAACTTTACTTTTACCTAGGGCTCTCTTTGGTTGCTATTCTATTCTGGTAGACGCAACCCCATTCGATGTTTAAAGACTAGTTTTATAGAGAGTTCTTTCAGAATTCTTATCTTGTAATTTTTACACATTCACTTGTGTAGTTTGAACTATGTATAATGTGAGAGTTACTTACCATAAAAGCATCGGAAGCAAAATTACTTCAAGAAACTCTAAAATACTACTGTTGATCCCTAATTTACTACTCTGCTTGTGCTGACCCCTAGAAATATTATACGGGTCCCCAGGTACCATATCAATCCCGATTGAGAACTACTGATATATACTGTAGTTCCTACAGCAGACATCCGTCAAATCTCTTTCTACAGACAGCGTCCATCAAAATTTTTTCCTAAAGCCTGTGTTTATCCAAACTTCATCAGCTTCAAGCCAATCTCCACCTTCAGAAAGTGTTGAACTAGTCTTCACTTACAGCCAATGTTTATCCAATCTTTATCTTCACATTGTCGCCAGTAACTCTCCTGGTTTCATCAGGAGACTCTACCTAGTTCAGTATATTGTGTCTTCCCAATCTACGTCCACAGGCAATGAAGTAACTGATGCAAAGGAGAGAAGATTTACATTGTCACTTGATCCGACAGAAAGATCAGCAAAATCATTGTTAAATAAACTATCCAGTCAACATCTTCCGTCTCCATCCCTTCAGTATTGGCCTAAATGTGCGTATAAGTGTGTATGTATACACACACACACACACACACACACACACACACACACACACATACACACACACACATGTATACACACGTCCCTCTATATCCAGTTGGCCCTCTGTATCTATTAGGTCACTCCATCCAGTATTCACCCACATATACATATATAGGTGTACGTACATGTATGTATGTATTATAATATGATAAAATATAATATATGTGTGTATATGTATCTATGTACATATAGGGGGTTAGACATAAAGAATATATATATGTATACGTGTGTGTTTGCATGTGTGTGTGTGTGTATATATATATATATACAAATGTATGTGTGCGTGTGTGTGTGTGTCCAATCAACATCTTCAGGCTGTTTAACCTTGTCAGCATCTATCTATAAACTATTTAATGTCCACCAAATATGTCTACCTCGATAACATTTATGTCCTGTCTAGTGATTATGTGTCTATCTTGTTTAACAACATTTAAAAGATTCTAACTATGGAAAATATAACTTTCTTGCCAGCCTATGTTTATTTACTCTCACCAGCTGTACACAGTAACGTCTAATACGTCTGTATAAATAACATCTACAAACGTTAACCGTCACACAACTCCTGCCATCTCGTGCAAAGATGCCATTAATGAATGTCAAATTTATAATAATTACCGGCTATAACGTATAATGTCTTCTCAGCTGAAATTCTTAATGAAAATGATTTGTGGCGAATATCAAAGTAATTTCCTTACTTTTTCTTTCTCTTTTTGCCGCTAGGTGGCGCTTCAGACTAATGCAAGGTTTGTCGGGTAAGTAAATCTTAATTAATGACTAACGAGACATTTCGCTCGAACGATTTACAATTTAAACCTAAGTGAAAATTGATTGATTTGATCTATGATCTGTTTAAATCGTTTGGGTCACATTTAAAGATGTATTTCGTCAGCTTTTACTTAGAACTTTCTCTCAGTACACCAACCGCTTTGATAAGTTTACCAACGAGCAACAAATCTTGTTCAGTTATTTAAAGGAATGAAATCTATTTTTCTGCTTGAAATGGTCGCAAGATAACTAAACTGATTTCGTTTCAACTTTACATTAAACTCACTTTGGTGGGTGTTTATGGCGTGTTTATTTTATATGGCCTCAGAAGCATTTTGCTGTATGTTATCGATATGTTATTGGGTATTGATAGAGAGGCACAAAGTCTGTATGGAATACTGTAAATAAAGAATAGCTCTTGAACGAAAACTGCGCGGCGAAACATAATGTTGAATTACGGGTGTCAGTTCTCTTGGTACTTTGAAGCAACAAGCATTAATATTTTGGAATATGTAACGCGAGAGGATGCCAGAATCGTTAGCATGCCGTTCTGAGTTCAAATTCCGCCGAGGTCGACTATCCTTTTCATCCTTTCGAGGTCGATAAAAATAAGTACCAGTTGAGCACTGAGGTTGATGTAATGGACTCACCCCCCCCCCAAAAAAAAATTACTGGCTTTCTGTTAAAGTTTGAAATCCATACTATTTTGGTAAATGCTATCACGTATTAATATATGAACCCGAATGTGTGTATAGAATATTTTGATTAAAAATAATGCATTTTGATTAAAATCCGTGTGACGCAACATGACATTTCTTGAGGGGTTTAAATTCTTGGGGCATTTTAAAACTGATTGGAAGTGTTATCATGTACATTGTTTTGTCTTGCTTTAAAAGATGGGCTACAGCAAATATTTTGCTCAATACCATAGATTTGCTTGTCTGTTGTTTGACCTTAACAAGTTGGGCATGTCCCTTAGTGGCTGACAATATGTGCATTCCTGATCACGAGAAGAAATAGTGGGGGAGCATTATAGCCGTATGTTGAGGGGAATTCTTTGGAGTTTGAATAATTCACCTCTGGAAACGTGGTTGTTCCGTTCAACATCCTTAAACAACGCCTTTTCAGGGACCTTTTGAGAGGGATGGGCTATTTGATCTGAAGAAAATTCTAACTGGGCTCCAACTGCGAGGTCATGTGCTGTTTATCTTCATATGAGATCACTATGTCGCGCACATATGGTTGTGATACATGTGCCTACTGTTCCCTTATCAGACGGGTAGTCATGATGGGTATACTGGGCTTCGTATATTTTACCCCAGTGTAACTTTGATGGCATGCACAACTCTCTCACTCAATAATAATAATAATGATAATGATAGTAACAACAACCTGAAATATGAAGAGGCGCTCACTGTCCTGAACCGGACGGACAATGTAGTCTGTGGAAATTTTACGTCAGCAATGTATAGTCATCTAGTAGTGGTTAAGAAGGACGATATTCCCAGGGAAACCCTAGGTGCTGGCGAGGTTGAACTAGCTGGTCTGTTTCGTAGGTCTTTTGGTCCGGTACTACCACAGAAAAACTCTAGAAATCCCTGGCCTGGCAGTGCTACCGAGGAGTACTTCCCTTTCGAAATATACTTAACACGAACTCGTGCAATGTCCGAACATTGGTGATTTGTGTAGTTATGCCGAACAGCTGGTAACGTGTCTGAATCGAACCCGACGATCGGTCGTACCCGTACGACGTAACTCTAACAAGCCAGGGCAGACCATGTTCGTCTGTCTACTGATTATTGCGAAAGAGATTATGCGGGGTAGGGACGAGGCTAAAAGGGTTAAAGTAAGACACCTTCTTCTTCAGTCAAGGCCCCATCGATATTATTTTAAGTGACACTATGAAAGGAAAGTACTGGTGGAGACAGAAGCGCCACCTCTCCACGAATTTGTGAAAACATGAATTATTGAAACAAAATTGTTAGGGTGAATGATCTTTCGGCAAGCCTGTACCTGTAGATTTAAGAATAACAGCTATTCAAATGTTCGTTTATTTGGTGGTCAAGGTAACCTTGGATTTGTGGGGTTCTTTGTATGGCCCTAGAGTGAAATTTCTTCAGTATCTGGAGGATTGCATCATACACGTTATCACATACTCCGCATACAATGTATGCTTTTATTGAATTTCACTATTTTTGCCGTTTGTTTCTTTTCGTTTTTTATTCAAACCTTCACACAATTTTAGAGTGTGCTTAAGATTCCCCCTTCATCTATAGCCCGTAGAAAATAAAAGAAATAATCACCGCCTTCAGTAGTAGTAGTAGTAGTAGTAGTAGTAGTAGTAGTAGTAGTAGTAGTAGTAGTAGTTAGTAGTAGTAGTATAGGGACAAAAAAAAACAGATTGACATTTGACGATAAGACAAAATGGAGTCTAAAGCCTGACGACACGTTTGCCTCGTTTTCATTTTCATTCTTATTGACTCTCAACAAATATTGCCTCGGTTCAGCGTCAAATATTATCAAAATGATATGAAATGTTTAGATTTACTTCAAGAAAATCGAATGTTTATTCAATTACATATTAGTTCAATTTCGTTTAGATAAAATTCACTCTCTTTTTCTGCCTTTAAACTCTCTTTCTCACGCCTTCTTTTTCACTATTTTTCTCCTTCTTTCTCTTTCGCCTTTCTTCATATTTAGTTTTCTTCCAATTCACACGCACACACAAACATACATACATACATGTCAGCACACATATTACTTAATAACGTACGTATACACACACGTATTACATAATTGATGATTCTTTACATATATATATATATATAATTATATATAAATTATATACATATATACACATATATATACTTATATATATATATATATATATATATATATATATATATATATATATATATATATATATATATATAT
>NC_069002.1:32490837-32493795 GCF_001194135.2 Octopus bimaculoides | reverse complement strand
AGATAGATAGATAGATAGATAATAAACAGACAGGCAGGGTGACAAACAGTGAGGTAGGTAGGTAGGTAGGTAGGTAAGTAGGTAGGTAAATAGGCAGGCAGGCAGGCAGACAGACAGAAAGATAGATAGATAGATAGATGTTAGGATATAAGAATACATATATCTATAGCTGTATGCGTGGGTGTGTGCGTGTTGTGTATATGTATTTGTTGTAATGTCTGTGAAGACATAAGCACTGCCATCAGATACGAGCACATCCGTAATCTTAATTCAAAGTTGAATGGTCGATGTGCGTCTCGCAGAATGGTTCCTACGCTTCACGTAGCCACAAATATGTGTGTGTGTGTATATGTGCGTGTGTAGCGGCGACGTTGGTGTATCTTTATGTGTGGTGTGTGTGTGATCCACGTATACATGTATATATATATATATATATACATATATATATATATATATATATATACACACATATGTATATATGTATACATATATTTGTGTATGTATGCATATGTATATTCATCATATATGTGTATCTATGTATGTATGTATGTATGTGTATATATATATATATATATACATGTATATATATGTGTGTGTGTTTGTGTGTGTGTTTTGTGTATGTGTGTGTGCTTCGTTATTGTATATCTTCCAATCTGTCATGTCTGTCTCTTATTCAAGATGGCTCTTTAAAATAACCTATAGTGTAAGTGAAGAAGCTGAAGTCACTACGTGACTTCAATTCATATCTAACGTATTAATCCGCTTGGTTTTAGCTAGATTAATATATTGGATTACCTTAGATTAATCCGATATCATTGCCTGGAATATATCTAAATTTAATGATCTACTTCACATGTACTTCATACGGAGCGAAGTTTTAATCCGCACTTCAGATATATCAACCTTCCATAGCTTTTTATCCATCGCTGTCTTCTAAATTTTATTCAGCTTTTCTGCAATTCCACTATTCTTTAGTTCTTTTACCGATTACATTAGATTTCATTACGGCCATGCTGTGGCAGATACTTCAGTGTTATATGTTCAGTCGTTTACATCGAACCTAAATATTATTTTTGCTGGTACTTATATATTTTAACGATCTCTTAAGAGACGGTGAATTGAGCCATGCCGTGGTAGGGTGGTCCTATGTCAAGTTCTTCAGTTGCTTACGTCAAGTCTTGGACTTGTTTTCGTGAGCTGGTAGAAACATTACCATGCTGGGAAAATGTTTAGCGGCATATCGTCCTTCCTGACGTTCTTAGTTCAAATTCCGCCCTAGTCGACTTTACTTTTTATGACTTCAGGGCCGATACAATAAGTATCAGTTGGGTACTGGGATCAATGTAATCGACTTACCACTCCTCCGCGATTGCTGACCCTGTGACAAAACTCGAAGCCAATATTCATTGCATGTTCTGTGTTCAAATTCCTCCGAGGTCGACTTTGCCTTTCACTTTTCTGGGATATGCATCCGCTGAGCCCTGGGGTCGATGTGATCGACTTACCCACGCCCTCACGTTTCTTGGCCTCGTTCCAAAATTTTAAACCATTATGATTTATTAAAAGAGAGTGAACCGTTCTATGTTGCAGTAAGGTCATCCATGTTAAGGAGTTCAGTCGCTCGGTTTTATTTTGTTTTAAAATCTTACGTTCTGAATTCCGATTCCGCCGAGGTCGACTTTGCTTTTCATACTTTTGAGGTCGTTAAAACAAGTATCAACTGAGCAGAGATGTCGACGTAACGGACTCAATCAATTCTCCGAAACTTTTGACCTTGTGTCAAAATCCGAAACTAATATTCATTTTAACAATTTAAGAAATGACGAACCGTTAGATAGTTGTAGCGGTGGCTAAATATTTGAATGACCTTGCAAGAAGGTTTTTAGAGTAACCTCCCTTTACTAAGTTTCTCGAAGCATCTATGTCATGAGACGTGATTCTTAATTATTCAAGAAGCTTAGCGTTTCTCTTGGAAGTTTCTAGAATGCCGAGCGATCCATTAATACAAACAGCTTACTAACCCTGCTCTTTGCTTCTTAGTCGATTAGACTCAGAGCCATTCACGTCATAGCTATGTCCGTCTAATTCTCTACGCCACATGACTGAAAACTACTACTGAGCTGTTATTTCTAGATTTTCTATCTCTGAACTTTCTTGCATAGATTACTTCATTCAACTAGATTCTACATTTTGATTATGTTTTATCATCGACCAGTAAATAAAATATTTTTTTATGTAGTAAATATATAGTTCTTAAATTTATTCTTCTCTGTAAGAACTCTTGTAATAATATACACCCAGCCATATCAACACCTGATACTGAATATATATTCCCACTACATAATCTAACAAAGTCGCCTGTTATTCATCGTCTGAGTTCAAATCCCGCCGAGGTGACATTTGCGTTTTACCCTCGGTAAAAGAAATTACGAAATCTTTGACAAAAGCCCTTCCAAAATCTTTAACTTCATCAGTTCAAATCACGCCGAGATCATTTTTGATTCATACTCTGCTGGGTTTCATAAAGTAAATATCATGTCCGGGTGGAGAATTGCCACAATTACAAGAGTTTTCGAACAAAAAGGTTTCCGGCGTTCGCACTAACAGATTTCATTCCGAAGGCCCAAGAATCTGGTTAGTTACAGCAGACATCTTGTTTTTTTTTATCCTTTATCATTTACTTGTTTCAGTCATTAGACTACGGCCATGCTGGAGTATCGGTCTTGAAGAATTTTAGTCGAACGAAGCGACCCCAGATTCTTTTCAAACCCTGATACCTATTTTATCGGTATCTTTCTGCTGAACCGCTATATGACAGGAACGAAAACCGACTAATATTCGCTATCAGACGGAGGTGGGATAACAAACACAAACGCAATGACAGAGACAAATAGATACATACACACATATATGTGTACACACTCACCCACCGACTTATACATGTATATATATATATAT
>NC_069002.1:32488079-32490128 GCF_001194135.2 Octopus bimaculoides | reverse complement strand
TATATATATATATATATATATATATATATATGAGATGGGCTTCTTTCTGTTTCCGTCTACCATATCCAGTCACAAGGTATTTGTCAGCCCGTGGTAATAGTAGAAGACACTTGCCCAAGTTGCCACACAGTGGGACTGAACCCAGAACCGTGTTGTTGGAAGTGGGTAACCTCCTTACCACACAGCCTATTTCTCATCTTCATTTAATAAACAAAAAGGAATCTTATACGGCCATAAACCACATAGAAGTAAGCAGTAAGGTAATTTTGTTCGACGCACTGAAAGTAATATACGTCGGTGATTGAAGATAAACCAATAGCACATGACTATATTAATGTATATATGCATTTGACTGTGTTTGTGCGTGTGTATGTGTGTGTTTATGTGTGGGAGTGCGTGTGTGTGAGTGTACGCTTGTTTGTGTGTGTATGTGCGGATGTTTGTTTATGTGTGGAGGTAGGTGCATGTGTATGTGCTAGTGTGTTTCTGTATGCGTGTGTGTGTTTTTATGTGTGGGGATGCGTGCGTGTATATGCGCTAGTATGTTTGTGTATGTTTGTGTACATGTGCGTGAGTGTGTCTGTGTGTAGTTGTGCATGTATTTACGCGTGTGTGTGTGTGCGTGTGTATGTGCGCTTGTGTGTATGTATATTGTATATATGCGTGTATGCGTGTATGCGTGTGTGAATGCGTCTGCGTGTGGGTGTGAGTGCGCAAGCGTATTTGTCTAAAGGCCACGGATTTAGCTTTGATTTCACTTCTATCAAGAATTTCAGTTTGCGGTTAATATTTTAAAAATAATATCCTTTTTCTTCTTTTCTTCTCTTTGTTCTTTTTTCCTCCTCCTTCTTCTTCTTCTTCTTCTTCCTCTTCTTTTCTTCTTCTTCTTCTTCTTCTTCTTCTTATTATTATTATTATTATCATTATTATTATTATTATTATTATTATTATTATTATTATTTTCTTCTTCGTCTTCTTCTTCATTTCTTCTTCTTCTCCTTCTTTTCTTCTTCTTCTCCTTCTTTTCTTCTTCTTCTCCTTCTTCTTTTCTTCTTCTTCTTCTTCTTCTTCTTCTTTTCTTCTTCTTCCATTCCATGAATCTTCTTTCCATCTCTCATCGCTTTTTTACTCTGTTATGTCTCTTTAATTTCATTATTTCAAAGGTGTAACGTAAATAACAGAAATGTAGCATCCTTGTTAATTTGGCGGCATATTACGGCTTGAAATTGCCGCACAACTTTACAAGTATATTTGCACCAAATTAAACAAAACAACGATTATTAAATGAGAGAATATCTTTGGTAGACACATAGAAACTACTAGAAATAGCAGTCGAACCTCATTCAAATCATATTCTATTTGCTATACAACAAAGACGTATTGAATGGATGGCAAGGAACCCACTGCAGTTTGTGCTTCACAGAGAAATGTCACATTTGGAAAGACTTCATACTAATAACGAATAGAAATATAGAGCTTACTCGGCACACAGACAGTTTAAAATAAATAATTCTCCACACAAAGACTACGAGTGGGATAACCTTTGTAGTTAGACGTAAAATGAGACACTAACATTTGAAGATCGATTTATCCAAATTCCTGTTTTATAGTAGAATGCCATGGCGTAGACGTAGCTCCATTCAAGATATAATTATATATATTTCATACAAATATGAATACATCTACGAATGCAGAAGCACACACACACACACACACACACATATGAAATAGGACACATTCATGTATAGATATATACGCATACATATATTTAAACACACACACATACATATGTATATTTATATATTTATTTATTTATATGTGCGTGTGTGTGTGTGTGACTATGTATATATCGTTTTTATATATTCTTACATATATATATATATGTATATATGTATATACAGATAGATAGATAGATATTTATGTATGTGTGTCTGTGTGGAGAGAGAGAGCGCGCGGGAGAGACAGAGACAGGGAAAGAAAGAGGCAGAAACAGATATGTATACTGATATATATATATATATATATATATATAAACGCGTATATATATAT
>NC_069002.1:32486397-32488069 GCF_001194135.2 Octopus bimaculoides | reverse complement strand
TATATATATATATATATATATCGATACCCACACTACATCAAAAATAACGATGAGAAACACCAAAAAACAGAGGAAAATGAGCGAAATCAGAAAAGATTAATATCCCCATCCATAGCCATTGAACTCTGATTATCAATGAAAAGGATTTCATTTGCTAATCCTCTTCTGGAGGATTAAGTTTATTTAAATATGTATTACTCATCTTCAGATTCGCATAGCACTAGTTGCACACATCTGTGTCTTACTACGTATGTATGTATATATATATGTACATATATATAAATATATATAAACACATATATACAGATATATGTATGTGTTTGTGCATGTTTAATGGGGGGATAGGTAAATGCAATTATTTATGCACAGATGAGCAGAGTCTTTCAATCGCGTGCGTGCGTGCGTTTGACTTTATATATATTTCTGCTTAAATGCATACGTTACTAAACGGCCTTCAGTATCCTTGTGTATACACATGCAAACATATATTACTAACACACGCACAGTTTAAACATGTATTACAAAAGGACTATGTACATATAGATAGATAGATAGATAGATAGATAGATAGATAGATAGATAGATAGATAGATAGATAGATAGATAGATATGATGTACAATTGTATATATTATATATAAACATGTACCTCTGCCCTAAAACGTAGTGGCATTTTTCTCACCCTTTACTTTCTGATTTTCCATCTAGTCAAGTTAAATGTTGCCCTTCACCCCTTCAGTTTCAATAAAATAAAGCAACATTATTGACTTTTTACCCTCTCCTCAAAATTGCTGGCCTTGAACGCTGCAACACACAGCCGTCCCCGTTTGCAAGGGAAATACTGTGATCTTAGTCACAAAACCTGGGCACCCGGTCTTATGGGCCTACGTACACAAGATAAAAAGGATATATTTAGCAGCCATCATCTAGCTTGCTTACTCCACATATCGTTAAAAAAAAAAGAAGGGATATGTTTCAACATGTACACTGGAAGGAAAGAAACTAGTACAAATATATCACAATATTCATCAGCACAATGATTATATAATTTATTTATATCTGTGTTTTCTAACTATCCTATGACATATTCATCGGAGAAAAGTTGTTTTTATGTGACCTTTCTTGCGCGGTTGCCACATCAGCTTAATGCACGAACGTTGACCAATCAGTTTGCACGTTAAGTGATAGCATTCTGAACCACTGTCCTACAACGGCCAGAATAGACATAATTCGCCAGAATAGATATAATTCGCGACATAACACATTAGACTGTACACTTTTCAAAATCAAGTATATTCCAGCATTTTAAAGTATTTTTTATGCATGTTCAAATTCATTTCTTACACACAGACACACATACACACACACACACACACACACACACACAAACACACGACACATATAAATATATATATATATACACTTATGTATGTATGGATGGATGTTATGTATAAATGTATATACGTATATATCTATGTACGTTTGTATGTATATACACGACAGTCTTCTTTCGATTTCCGTCTAGCAAATCCACACACAGGGCATTAGTCGTTCCCAGACTATAGTAGAAAACACTTCCCAGCATGCCACGCGTCAACCGTGGCTGAGGAGTAAACTCTTTACCATACAGTTACGCCTATATATATATATATATATATATATATATATATATAT
>NC_069002.1:32485367-32486115 GCF_001194135.2 Octopus bimaculoides | reverse complement strand
ATATACACACACACACACACACAGAAAGAGATTTGTGTATATATATATATATATATATATATATATATATTTACTGTTATTTATATTGTTATATTATATTGTATCATATTGATATAGAGTTGTGTGCACATAAGTGTGTGGCTGGCTATGTGTATGATTACCTAGGTCAGTCAATGTGTGTCTATAATTTTCTTCGATAGTCTGTGCGTGGGTGTACGTACGTTTACGCGCACGAATGAACACCTGCACGCATCTGTAAATGGGACTTCGCGGCGAATTTGCAAGAAGCAATATATGTATTCACATCCATACATTCTTACATGAATTCATACGTGTATACGTACATACATACATACATGCATACACATACTCACACGCGCACACACACACACACGTTGATGGTGTTAACAAGTGGACCATTAGTAGAGATTATGTGAAGTATAAATCCGTATTTAGCCGTTCTAAAGACCCATTCCGGATTCATAAAATAATCTCAACATATAATATCTTTATTGAATGCTAAACCAATTTCAACTCAACTCTCTCTCTCTCTCTCCTTCCCTTGCTCTCTCTCTCTCTCCTTCCCTTGCTCTCTCTCTCTCTCTCTCACACACACTATTCTTTCTCTCTTTTTCTTTCTTTCTCTCTGTCTCTCCCTCTTTTAGTCTATCTATTTGTTTATGTGTCTAATATAAACACAGATGGATATTCATATATATATATATATATATATATATATATATATATA
>NC_069002.1:32481123-32484128 GCF_001194135.2 Octopus bimaculoides | reverse complement strand
ATATATATATATATATATATATATATAATTTTAAACATACACGGATCAGCAGAAATTGCTTCAACAACATACTGAAAATTTTAGAAATAGCAGTTAAAACTACTAATTCTAACTACAATTAAGACTCCAACGGATGGCTCACATAGAACAACAGAGGAAAAAATAAACAAAACAAACCTGCCGTTAGTTAATCATGTACGAGGTTTCGTGATTAGAATTTTATAAAAATTCATTTCACCCTTCAGCATGATATCCAAAATTATAAATCTGAAAATGCTAATAAACCCATGTACATTTGACCATGCGACATCAAATATCACATAAGAAATAACAGCATCTCCAAATTATATCGACTAGTAAATCCCGTATCCCTCCTCAAAATAACCCCATGTGCGTCACGAATAGTCCCGAATATATATATATATATATATATATATATACGCGCGTGTGTGTGTGTGTGTGTGTGTGTGTGTGTACGTGCGTGTGTGTGCGTGTGCGTCCGTGCATGTGTGCGTGTGCGTGCGTGTGTCTGTGTGTGTATGTGTGTGTATATATAGATAGATAGATAGATAGATAGATAGATAGATAGATAGATAGATAGACAGACAGACAGACAGACAGATAGACAGACAGACAAACAGACAGACAGACAGACAGGCAGACAGACAGACAGACAGATAGACAAGGAGACAGACAGTCGGCCAGATAGACAAGCAAAAAGATAAATTGATCGGCTGACAGAAAGAAAGAAAGAAAGAAAGAAAGAAAGAAAGGAAGGAAGGAAGAAAGATGTGCTTATACTTATTTACAAACATACTATAATCAAAGATGAAGAGATATTGACAAAAGTACACAGACAGACAGACAGACAGACAGACAGTCAGACAGACATACAGACAGACAGATAGATAGAAAGATAGATAGATAGACAGATAGATAGATAGATAGATAGATAGATAGATAGATAGATAGACAAACAAGCATATAGATGGATTGGTAGACGGTTAGAAAGAGAGAAAAGAATATGTGTATATACATAGATACTATCATACATAACATAGACAAAGATGGAGAGATATATATTAATAAACGTCGGAAGACAGAGACAGCGAGTGAGGCAGACAGAGAGGGTGAAAGGAAGAGAGAAAAAGAAAGGGATTTCGAGAAAACACAGGAAATATAAGAAGGAGAGTCAATGAAGAAATTATAAACGAAAAATAGGATGCAAAGTAGATTAAGGTAAAGTTAAGATTAGTCCACCTTAAGCAAGTCAATTTTGTAGGTTGCTAAGTAAGATTTAATCTCATTTAGGCTTCCAACTGTTATCTTTTATAGACGTTTACGCAGAGGTTTTTTTCAACTGAGCGCTTTAAAGTTTCATAATTCCGTTTAGCTCGTGGGTAAAATTCATTTGTAATGTATCTAGTCCTTTACCTGTCATACCCAGCGTTGACTTTCCATCTCTCTCTCTCTCTCTCTCTCTCTAACTCTTTCTTTCTTTTTCATTATTTATTTCTCTAGTTCTTGATCTATCCGTTTATTTGTCTCTAGTACTCGCTTGAATAATGAACATTACGGAGATACTGAGATTGCGAGTAAAGCAAGTGTATTTTCTTCTAAATAAGCAGTGTAAAGTATCTTCATAGAAATACATGCAAACGAACGGCGACAGCTGAGCTTCTCACTCACTCAATGCTAATATGTGTGTGTGAGTTATTGACAAAATATGACACTTACGAAATCAGCAATTGCGGTGGTATTTACCGAGACGAGGGCAAAGTTTGTCAAATAACTGCCGTAAGAGTCGGAAATTACATTTATTCCTTAGGGTATTTCATATTTAATGATTATGTGTGTGCACGAACACGCGAGTGTGGCTGTCTGTGTATGCATGGATGTATGCACTTAAATGTAGGCACGTCAGCAGAGAAATTCAGAGAATGATAGATAATCATGCAATGACAAAAAGTGTATATGACCACGGCCTAGATGAGTTCCGAGGTAGATTGGATCAAGAGGCCTAATATTGCTGACCAGTATCTGAAAGATAACTTTGCAAAAATATATCGAAATTATGACAAAACAGATTTCAATACAAATATTTCATTTTTATGAAAACTGCAGAAAAGAGACTAAATACATGTATGTATGTGATTGTTCAATTTATTTTAAGATTTCTTGCCAATAGAGGTAGAACCGGTTTCTAACCTAGATCCAAAGCTACTCCATTGGAATTTCAACATCAACAACATGGTATTTTTGCATGTAAATATGTACGTATGTACGTACAGATCTGTATGTTTTATGTATGTATTCTAACACATATAGTCGAATATCTAGACATGCTTATATATATCTAAATGATAAACTTCTGGAAAGTTTTACAGATTTTTAGAGTGATGGATTGGATCTGTAGTCTTCGAATTAGTTTTCGCCTTTTTGGTTTTGAGAAGCCTAATTTCTCAAGATTGATATCTAGGCAGTGAGTTACATATCCCAGGGCCCCAATAATTACAGCTATAATAAACCTGAACTTGTACCTGCAGATTTTTCAATAGTTCAGCGTAGGTGTTCTCTTTTTCACTGATCTTCAGCTTCATGTTAATATCTGCTCGGCAGCTAATTTCCACAACTGTGCACAATTTCTGTTTTCTATCCCAAATCATTATATCAGGTCTGTTGTGCTTATATTTCATTGAGGTCTTGACTAGTACATCCCACCAGTATGCATGTATGTATGTATGTATGTATGCATGTATAAATGCAGAAAGAAACCCTAGCTGTTTTATTCAATTTGTTTATCCGCATGATTGCCTCCATATCTGCTCAGCTGGATTCCTCTTACAGCCACTCTTTACTCTGTGGAATCGGTTCCTCGTAAAGGCATCGGGGTTTAACTTCGAATTATTTGAGCGCTACTAAGTATTTTCTATACCGATAATCTATTTATCTCATTTGCTGACTATACATATATATATATATATATGTATATATGTATATATATA
>NC_069002.1:32474493-32478396 GCF_001194135.2 Octopus bimaculoides | reverse complement strand
TATATATACATAGGCATATTTATATATATATAATTATATGCATATATATACATACATATATATACACATATACATACATATATATACATATCTACATACATATATACATATATATACTCTCATATATACATAAATATATATACTCTCATATATACACAAATATATACACATATATGCATATATTTACATATATATACTCTCATGTTTTATATATATATATAATATATAATATGTACGTATAACATTACGCATTATTTATATACAGAAAGATGAGGAGAGACAATTAGATATATATTGTGCTAATTCTATTTTTATTACATTAGACATACATTCTTTACTTACACATTTAGTTAAAAACGGTATTACCGCCATACATTAATAAGATATATACACTCACTCAAGATGTAGAAACTTAACTAGGATTTACAAACAATATACACACTCAAACACATTGACGGACGCACAGGGCACGCACACACACATACAAACAGATGATGATGATGATGATGATGACGACGACGACGACGACGACAACGATGATGGTCTTGATGATGATGATGGTGTTGATGATAATGATGATGATGATGACGATGACGGCAAGCTTTCGTAGTCCGTGCATTACTATCTCACTCTCTCTATCGAATCGACTTTGCCTGAACAGGTGCTCGATGTACCATTCATCAGGAGTCAAGTGATTACGTGAATATAGCATCGTACGACACAAAAGTCTTTGAGTGTACCAGCATATAATTCTAAAGTACATCCCTCAGTTTTGAATATACCAACAAGGGGGCCGTATATTCTTTTCTTTAAGCACATACCTGTATGAACGTGGAAAGAGTTTTCTAGTTCTTACTCAGCATCTGTGCGCGTACCAATAGGGAGTTCGAAGTCATTTCCTTCACCTGTGTGTCCCAATAACAATATAACTATATCTATCCTGAGTTTTAGTGAAGCATTTGAAAAGAATTATTATATTTCATGTTATTTATATTGTGTAAATATCGAAATTGCCTTCAATTTTAACTGTTACACACACACACACACACACACACACACACACACAGGTATGAATAATTACATAAATAGACATACTACATACATATACATATACACACATGTATGGATATGTAAATATATACATATACTTATGTACGTATATATTTATACATGTTTATATAAATATATATATATATATATATATATATATAGCGGTTTATGTATATAATATAAGCATGTATATATGCATATGTCTGCGTGTGTGTACATGTTTAAATGTATACATATTTATATACACATATATATCTACATATATATATATAAATAACATTATTATTATTATCATCATCATCATTATTATTATTATTATATATGTATATATATAGATTTATATATAAATATATATACATATATATGCATATATATATATATCATTATGACTATATACAAATATATAAGTGTGCGTATGCGTTTATTTGCGTTTGTGTGTGTGGGTGTGAGTGTGCCCGTGTGTGGTTGTGTGGGTGTGTGTGTGCCCGTGTGTGTGTGCAACAATGTGACTGTGGGTTTGCGTGTGTGTGTGTGTGACCGAGTGTGTGAGCCACAATGTGACTGTGTGTGGTGCAGTTATAATACCCAATATACACTGATAGCGGTGTGGAGAGACAGTAGTATTTTCTAAACTTACATGAAAAATCGCATTTCTTATCGGTAAAAAAAAAAAAGAAATGCGAATATTCATCTGGAAAAAATATGTATTGGAAAAAGGAGATTAAAAATGTATCAACCAGAGTAACAGCAACAGCAATAAAAACATCAACAAATATAGCATCGTCTTCGAAAATAATAACAACAATTATAATCTTGACAACAGTAACAACAACAACAACAACAAAAGCTTCTGCAGCATTACCAACTACAACAATGTCAACAATTATTCAGAGACAACAGTAACCTCAACAACGTTAACAAGAAATATATTTTAATATGATACTCGTGGTTTCCATTTTATTTTGTTTGTTTTCCTTTGCATAGATATTAGAATTGTATTATGTTTTTCATTAGAGTGGTTAACATTCTGTATCTATTATATTAAAAAAAAATACTTAGTGAAAGATGTATTGGGATATTTATGTATTAAGCTCCTAGTTTTTCAACCGGTGCAGCACTGTCTATGTAAAGAGATATATAATTGTCGTGTGGTTATATCATGTTCTATGATTGATGCCCAGTTGAGCGAAAAACTTATTGAATGGAAGCAGTGGTTAGTATAAAAATAGCCGGAACGCTGCACAGTTAAAAATGTGGTATGACCCAAAATAGCATTTAAAAGCGTGTTATATGTAGAGAATTGTTTGCTTCGCTGATGAGGCCGAACTAGCAATCGGAATATCGCGTCGGCTTTCTATAGTTGTGGTCGATACAATAATAGCAGAAAAAATGCATAGCTAGTGATATGGACTGACCCAAATTTGTTTTGAAAAGATTGTTGTATGTACATAATTCTTTCCTCCGCTGATGAGGCTCGGCTAGCAAACGAAACAGAGCACTAGAGCTGTCGAGCATAAATTCGGTGGCAAAAGAAACGAAACAATGGAGAAAATATTTAATGCATACGTGGCAGAATTTGTTTTTAGAACGAGGATTATTCATACTGACGTAGGTAGAGGGTGTACCGTTCTCGGTGGCCCCAGACTTCGCCGCCCAACCCAGGGGCCCCAACCCTGTGCAGGTTCATAGAGCAGATCTGAATGTGGTGCCTCCATGTAATTGTGTTTACTCAGAGTTTCAATCGATACATTAGCTCAGGCTTTTTTCAGAGAAACTCCAGGTAGTCAGGAATTTCTTAAGGATTTAATAACATATAGGCGCGAGCATCGGAGTTTGGGTTCAGTCCCACTGTGTGGCACATTGAACAAGTATCATCTACTATAATAACGAGCCAAGCAATGTCTCTCTAGGACTAAATGAGAGAATTTCCTAAACTATGTGGAAGATTGTGGTATATACACAAACACACATACGACTAAATTAAGAAGGACGTACACAGTGAATGTGTTAGATTGACGCTCAGAGAGGGTTTAAGCTGAGAAAACGAGGGAGTACGATGTTTCGAGCATAGCTCTTCGTCAGAGAGAGGAAAGACGAAAGGTCTGGAGTGAAAGAAAAGAATAGTGGGGAAAAAGAAATTGTGAGTGTCTGTTTGGGGGGGTGTAGACGGGGGGTGCGCGCGAGTGTGTATTGCTTTGATTGTGGACGAGACAATAGACGTATACTTTAAATGAGGATTCTACCATTAACATACATCTTTGTAGACTTTAGAAGACTATCTCAAAAGAAGAATATATTATTTTATATATAAATATATACGTGCATGCGTCTGTGTTCGTTTCCGTGTGTCTGTGTTCGTTTCCGTGTGTCTGTGTGTGCGTGTTTATATAACCTGTGTAAATATTTAGGTTGATGTGTACGTTTGTGAGTATGCTTACTGTAAAGGGAGGTAATGCGTTTGTTATGTTCTCTCTGACTGTTTATGTCTAGGAATGGAATTATGGGATTGTTAGTAATTATATTTGCAGTTATGGATGGCGAATTTTAGTACGAGGACTACTTAATAAAAAAACACACGCACACACAAACACACGCACGCACACACACATACACACAAAGCATATATATACCTTCATATATAATTACATTTATGTAGATAAATGTGTGTATGTTTGTATATTTCTATAACTCAGTTTCCATGTGTATATTTATGTGTATAAATGTATGTGTATATATAGATATATATATAAGCATATATATATGTATATGTGTGTATGTGTGCTTATATATATGTATATGTGCATATATATATATATATATATATATATATATATATATATATATATATATATA
>NC_069002.1:32473330-32473936 GCF_001194135.2 Octopus bimaculoides | reverse complement strand
ATATATATATATATATATATATATATATATACATATGTACACAAGTGCGTGTTTGCGTGTGTACGTGTGTCTATATGTGTGTGTCCATGTCTATGTGTATGATTGTATAAATCTACTGGAATACATGTGTGTCTTTTTCAGTTCATACTCAGTCGCTATTGCTCGTATTGATAGCGTTTGCTGTTCAGAGTCAGCCAACCTAAGGTGATTGTGAAGTATGGATTAAATTGATAATATGGGCGCATGCGCATGCGTACATGTGTGTGTGTGTTTTGTGCGTGCGTCGTGCGCGCGCGTGTGTGGGCTCGTGCGCGCACAAGTGTGTGAAGGAAAAACGATGCGGAATAGCAGAGGAAGATGAATAAAGAGGACGGGCACCAGAAAGGAAAGGAGGAGGTGGAGCAGGAGAAGGAAGAAGGGGAGGAAGAGAAGAAGAAGAAGAAGAAGAAGAAGAAGAAGAAGAAGAAGAAGAAGACAATGATCATAATGATGATGATGATGATGATGATGATGATGATGAGAATGGCGGCGAAAGGTGAGGAAGGGGTGGAGGAGGAGAAAGAGAAGAAGTGGAGGTTGAGAGGAAGGGAAGGGAAAATGAGGAGA
>NC_069002.1:32471967-32472558 GCF_001194135.2 Octopus bimaculoides | reverse complement strand
AAGAAGAAGAAGAAGAAGAAGAAGAAGAAGAAGAAGAAGAAAAAGAAGAAGAAGAAGAAGAAGAAGAAGAAGAAGAAGAAGAAGAAGAAGAAAAAGAAGAAGAAGAAGAAGAAGAAGAAGAAGAAGAAGAAGAAGAAGAAGAAGAAATGCCTTCCAAAAATTGAATGAAAAATGAAAAATTGTAAGGAAAGTCATTGATTTTTCTGTCTTTTACGTCAGTCGTTGAAACGAATTCTCCATGTTTTAATGTAAAGGTCGTTACACGAAAAATATATATTTAAGAATTTAATAAAAATAGATATAGTAAAAAATGTAAAAACACAGGAAATATGATGTAGCATGCAGTGCATTTTGAAGCGAGTCTGGGTCTTCCATAAGAATATCGGTATTGTTGATGATGATGGCTGTTGTTGTTGTTCTTCTTCTTCTTCTTTTTCTTGCGGTGGTGGTGGTGGTAGCGGTGGTGGTGGTGGTAGTGGTGTCGGTGGTGGTATTGCTTTTCTGTTTTATGCACATGTATAACTTATCACGTATGCAGAATTATGAACATATATCACGCATTTACGCATAATATGGATGCATATACACGTG
>NC_069002.1:32468362-32470819 GCF_001194135.2 Octopus bimaculoides | reverse complement strand
TATATGCATACACATACACACGGGCAATTATATGTATGAATATATAGAGAGAGAGAGATACATACATACATATATATGCATATATATTTATGCATATAAATTTATGTACACACATGTACGTGTGTGTGTGTGTGTGTATTTCTCAAACACATATCTATATGTATGTGTAAATTCCTATGCGTCAATCTACTGAATAATTCATGAGAAAAATCAAAAGTTAGAAAATGCTGCATGACAAATTACACACCGCGAAAATGGTTTATGCACATCACCCAACATCACCGTCATCATCCTCATTGTCTTCGTCGTCGTCCTCATAGCCTCTTCATCATCATCATCATCATCACCATCATCATCATCATCATCATCATCCTCGTAGTCGCGAGCTACAGCATCGAAGCAAAGAAGCCGTTAATCATCATCTAGTACTTGTAAATGGTCACGTGATGTCACATGATCATAGCTTGAGGGTGGCTTGGACTGCTGAAAGATAAAATGCCCATTCTCAAATGAACACTCGAACATACGCATATACATACATACACATACACACGAACGCACACACAAACACATTCACACACACACACATATATATATATACATATATATATATATGCATACACACACATATACAAATATATATATACATATATATATGTATAAATATATATATACACATACACCCATACATACATTAACACATACACACACACACACATACATATATATATATATATATATATATATATATATATATCCAAATATGCACCTATAAACCGTTCAAATATATGCATATTACGTGGTGTATTACTGGTACTTTGGTTATCCCCTATCTGTTTTTCGTCCGAATTTTGTGGTGGGGACATGAAGTATCGTGTATAGAAACCAACAAGTACCTGCGTACGTGCGTGCGCGCATGCGTGTGTGTGTGTGTGCACGTGTCCATTCATCACTTCTAGAATCATCCTTTTGTTGTAGTTATTGTTTCAGAAGTTAGAAGAAACGAAAGCGAGAGAGAGAGAAAGGATGAAGGGAGAGAGAGCGCTGGTTTCATGTTTGATTAATATCAAAATCACGAAAATATTTCTTGTCACGTTCTATCTTCAAACGGCATCTTCTATCCTCCTACTCCACCTCTATCTCTCTCTCTCTCTATCTCTCTATCTCTCTCTCTCTCTCTCTCTCTCTCACACACAATCTCTCTCTCCCTCTCTCTCTCTTATTCTCTCTCTCTCTCTCTCTGTTTCCTTCTTTCTCCTTGAACTCTAACGCTACCTTTCTCCGTTATCTTTCTCTCTATCTGTATGTATGTATAAATACACACACACACACACACACACACAGATGTGTATATGTATATATAATATATATGTATGTGCACATACTCATGTTTTCATAGTTATATACATAATTACGTACATTCATACACACCCAAAGATATATATATATATATATATATATATATATATATATATAAGTATCAATCTATCTACTTATACACACACATACAGATATTCAGACGTATATTTATATATATGCGTCTATTCACAGATACGAATGCATATATATATCCATATATATACATACATACATACATACATACATACATACATACATATACACAACCAACCACCTACCCACCCCCACACACACATATAGATATAACATATCAAAAATACATACATATGGAGGGAGAGATAAATCTACACATGCACCCACATACAACACACACACACACACACACACACACACACACACACACACGCACACACATATATATATATATATACATCATCGTCATCATCGAATCCTTTACGCTGTACGTTATCTGTCGAGCGGTGTTCGAATCCGTTACCTACACAAACGTCGCTTCCTCGCAGCGATAGATATAGCCATAGACTTAATGTTGACTTGCAAAATGCATTCTCTCATTTGATCGATCCTTCGTTTCTATGGGCACCATTTTGACGCTGATTCACAAGACGATTCTATCCTACATTCGCCCTTCACCAAGCCTCCCGTACCCACCCATGCAGAAACACAACGAAGAATATCTATCCAGAGCTGGGTACAGGTCGACTTTGCCTTTCATCCTTTCAGTGTTGATGAAACAAGTATCACTTAAGCATCAGGATCGATGTAATCGACGAACAACCTGCAGCGAAATTGCTAGCCTTGTGCCAAATTTTGAAACTACTTAATGGCGTGGTCTAGCTCAATCAGTGCCAAAAGACATGACATGGACACATCTATTGTATATAACAATATCTCGTGGTCTTATAGATAACAATGAATCTACGGATATGCGTATGCGTGTCAATATGTTTCGTCGACATCAGAACATTTTCTAAATGTTCGTTTTATCCAATTCTCATTACAGTAGATGTTTGTGTATATTGAATATTAATCTGAATATATACATACATATATATATATGTATATATATATATATATATA
>NC_069002.1:32466357-32467886 GCF_001194135.2 Octopus bimaculoides | reverse complement strand
GAAATTAAGTATGGTATTATCCAAACAATTCCAAAATAAGGTGATTAAAATCAAAATATGCAACAAGGATATCCAAAGTTAATGCAGTACGATCGTTTCATGCAACTCCATTTATTTATCCGAAAGGATAAAAGGCGAAGTCGACTTCGACGTAATTTGAACTCAGAACGTCAAGACGGACAAAATGCCGTTAAACATTTTGCCCGGCCCGGTAACGATTCTTATTTCTTTACTGCCCACAAGGGGCTACATACAGAGGGGACAGACAAGGACAGACAAACGGATTAAGTCGATTATATCGACTCCAGTGCATAACTGGGGTTTATTTAATCAACCCCGAAAGGATGAAAGGCAAAGTCGACTTCAGCGGAATTCGAACTCAGAACGTAACAACAGACGAAATACCGCTAAGCCTTTCGCCCGGCGTGCTAACGTTTCTGCCAGCTCGTTTCCCCTTCCCCCGAATCGGCCCGGTAACGATCTTGCCATCTCACCACATTCAGCAACAACAATAAGTAGAACAACAACAATACTTTCCTCTATATTCATGCGAGACACAGTTGTTTGTACTTATTTTATCGAATTTATCGAAGAAACCAAACTCCCCAACCCTGCCATTTCTCGCTCTCAAACTAAGAATGGAACCATTCTTTAAAGAACAATAAAAGTCACAGAAAACTACTAACACCACAAAAGCTAGCAACCATCATCTCGGTCAACTATCAGTGATACATAAATTCACAAACGTACATTCAATGAAAAGACGCTTTGCAGGTTACTTAATGCTGTAAACAGGAATTATTATAAGTACTGAAGTAAATAGGAAATAGAAGCTTTTGGCCAATCGTAATCTCTTTTTGACGACCAACCTATCAAATGCGAACGTGGAAAATTTCTATTGAAGACTTGCGATAGTAAAATAATATATATATTTTCCCCCTGTTCGCCCGCAGTGACGCACATGAGATTTTCCTTGTCAATTGTTAAAACTATGTCAGAGTTCCTAACGAACTGCACTTCGTTTCATCATCTCAACTTTTGTATGAACCTCAGCAGGGGAGAAGCCATTTAGAATTCATCTACAATCACAATGACAACCATTTTCAGGGGTCAGAAATTCAAATATGTCATTACGAAAACATTTCCAGAATATAGGGCTTCGTTTCTGTTTTGCTTTTTGCTTCTATAACTCTTTATAACTATTTTATAAATTCTTTTATTACATGGTATTATTGTTGTTGTTGTTTGTTGTTGTCGTTTGCTTTTGTTGTGTTTAGGAGATGTCGTTAATTTCAAAAGTAAATTTTCTTTATATCTTAAAATCGTTTCTTAACAATGCTCAGGTCAAACGAACATATACTTAAACAAACATAATCCTATGACAGAGTGCCATCTTCAAAACAAAGGCCCTTAACAATAATTTTGCTAACAATGCACCACCTTCTGGGAGCCTATTCAAGTACATTTGTCTCCCACTCACTCATTCTCTCTCTCTCTCTCTCTCTCTCTCTCTCTCTCTCTCTCTCTCT
>NC_069002.1:32465537-32466206 GCF_001194135.2 Octopus bimaculoides | reverse complement strand
ATATATATATACATACATATAAATACATATGAATACATACAGATAGATAGATAGATAGATAGATAGATAGATAGATAGATAGATAGATAGTAGAATGATAGACTGATACACATATAACCATAAACACAAAAAACACATACATACATACATACATACATACATACATACATACATACACACATACCTACTTACATATAATCATAGCTATTAGCTTCAAGGGAAATAACACTAAAGCACACACAAAAAAAAGACACAAAAATACAATAAAATAGATAAAAAATAATATAACATATAAAAGTATAATTGCAGCGCGAACAACACAAACCACTGAAATGATTCCTACTTACACAAATAGCCCGAAAGACAAGTTTGTTCTCTGTCAGTGGTTTAATACAATGGCATGTAGGTTTTATAACATAAATATAAATACGTCTATCGCAGTCCATAGCATCTGATACACACCCGTATACCTGCATGTTTGTGTTTGTGTGTGTATAAAGCTAGCAACAAGCGATATGCACAATAGAAGGTGAAGCATTGAGGGAGGAATGAAGGTCATACATTGAAAATGAATTATGGCATTGCTAGCCTATATATGTATATATATATATATATATATATGTATGTATATATATATATATGTATGTATGTATGTATGTATATATATAT
>NC_069002.1:32464128-32464418 GCF_001194135.2 Octopus bimaculoides | reverse complement strand
TATATATATATATATATATATATATATGTATATATATATACATATATATATTATTTAAAAGATACGATTTATGTTTTTTACGTGCTACTATTAGTTTCATGTGCTGAGAGCATGCCAAATGGTGTTTTTAACACGTCTGATGCACTGACCATTTGAAACTGACAGCCGCATGTAAATACAGATGGAGTACTTATTTTTGTTGATCTTACCAATTCGGAACAGAGCACCATATATAAGAAGATATATATATATATATATATATACATATGTATACATATATATACACATAT
>NC_069002.1:32460646-32463223 GCF_001194135.2 Octopus bimaculoides | reverse complement strand
TATATATATATATATACATATGTATACATATATATACACATATATATATATACATATGAATATGTGTGTTCATGTAAATGTTTATATCTATGCATGCATGTATGTATGTATGTATGTATGTATGTATGTATAGATAGATAGATAGATAGATAGATAGATAGATAGATAGATAGATAGATAGAGGAGTCAATTTTAGTACATGACATAATTATATACAAACATCAGGCACGTTCCTGATGTCGTTTTGAGATTGTCACAAACACGTACATATGCGGCGTCGCGCGCACACTACACATACACACTCACACACACTCATACACACACACACATGCACACTCACATACATACATACATACATACATACATACATACACACATACGAATCCCGACTCTACCAATTATACCCTCTCCCCAAAACATGTGGCATGCTAAATATACTCGAAATTATTATTGTGTATTTTATATAATATATATTTTCAGTACTTTAAACCGTATTCTTTAAATCCAACAGCATAATCCCATTCAGTTAATCCTTTAATATTTACATGAACATAAAGAGATTTACTTTATTTATTTATTTGAAACAATAGACATTAATTTTTTTCTATCTTAATCTTCTAAATGTTTAAAGGGGATAGTTATTACCTTCATAAATACTTATAAAACGTATAGCATCAGTTTACCTCCAAAACAGCTGCGGGCATAGAATAAAATGCAAGCACTAATTGATAGTGAAAGATTAGATTCAAAGGAAAGCTATGGTGCTTATATATTGGTAAAATTAATACAGAAATTAACACACTAGATTACAGTTTCTCTCATGGTAACTATTGTAATAGTTACCGCTGTTTGAGAGAGGAATCGCTGCTATTTCTACCAGTCGAGTGTATATCATTGACGAGACAAAGGAAGGTTGAAATGACGTGATCTGTTGGTCTCTGGGTTGGAGATAGCGGGGATATATCTCGACGTTAGCGATATAAACAACAGTGCGTTTTACATCGAAAGTCAATATGAGAATTTCTCCCATAGTAACTACCGCAGTAGAGTTTGTTCTGACAGAGCACCTATGTTTAAATGGGGATAAATATTACCTCTCGATATTATACAGTCTTTGTCATTAATATATATATATATATATATATATATATATATATATATTGACAAGCACACAGACTGGTCATGGCACTAGTGTCTGAAAGATTTTGATATTATAGAAAGTTCAAAAGTAAGGCGCTCAGTTGGCGGAATCGATAGCAGGCGGGACGAAATATTTAGGCAGCATTTCGTTTGTATTTACGTTCTGAGTTCAAAATCCACCGAAGTAGACACTTTGCCTTTCATCCTTTCGGGGTCGATAAAATACGTACTAGTCAACTACTGAAAACTATTGATTCTGTGCCAAAATCATGTACACTTACGAACACGAACAAACAAATTATATACATATACATAAATATGTATGTATATATATATAAGGATTTACATTTCGTAATGAGATAAAAGACCAAAGCTGTGTATAATACAGGACATTTATAAATAGAATGTCTTACAGCTGTTTCCAGTATATTTATTATACCCCTTCATCGGAGACGGTGTGAGAGGATGTTTAAGCAATAGAGAGTGAATGTAGAGATATTGTATTTGTAAATCCAATGTTGATATATATAGATACACAAATACATACACTCACACACACACACATACACACACACGAGGGTGTACTGGGATGTTCCTGGCTTTAAGGGTCTCACGAAAGGTCTGGTTGGATGGCTTAGAAAAACTGAAGGACCGCTACAATAAGTGTGTGAATCAGAGAGGGGAATCTGTTGAATAAAATCATAATTAACTGAACCTCCTGTATTTTGTTTTTCTCAAAGCCAGGAAGATTCCACCACCGCACCACCATGTGAGTGTGTGTGTGTGTGTGTGTGTGTGTGTGTGTGTGTGTGTGTGTGTGTGTGTGTGTGTGTGTGTGTGTGTGTGTTACATACATACATTTGGATATCAGAAATAATACTGTGATATTTAATTAGTTCACTGGCATTGTAAACGGAATTAAAAATAATTCGCAGAACAGATTAGTAAAATGAAACAAAAGCCTAGAAATTCTACAAAAACGAAGACCATTGTTAAAAATTGTATTTAAAGTAATATTTTATAATTCATTTGTCTACTTGAAACCTCGTCTATTCCAAATTTTTTGTGTGTGTGTTTTAGTCTCAACCATTCATAATCTGGAACGTTTCACGTATAGAAATCAGAAACTAATATTTAATCTTTTAAATACGTACTTATTAACGATTCTGTTTTCTTAGCTTCTGGCGTAGTGGAGACGTAATTTGAAAAGGCGCTTGTGTATCTGTCTTTGCGTGTGTATGTCTATGTTTGGGTACATTGATTTATGTGTGTATATATATATATGTATGTATTGCGCTTATATGTACATATATATATATATATATATATATATATAGTTATTCATTTCTCTTTCTCTCTAATTATATGTGTCTATAGTTCTCTCTCTCTCACACACTATATATATATATATATATATATATATATATATATATATAT
>NC_069002.1:32459128-32459878 GCF_001194135.2 Octopus bimaculoides | reverse complement strand
AGGAGGAGGAGGAGGAGGAGGAGGAGGAGGGGGTGAGAAGGAGTGCAGTATTGTACAACGTTTTGCGGTTGACAATAGCGTTGCAATTGTAACGATGTCAATAGGTTGCCATAGCAACACTGTCAAATAATGCAAGTAGTGTCAATGATGGAGTAACCATAGCAACGTTATCAAAATCCTACCAGTAGCAGTGTCGTCAGAGTAACATATCTTACTGCACTGCTTGTGTGGTTTCTATGCTGTTTGCAGACATAGTATATCTAGGATTATATTATCAAACGTGTCATTCATTTATACACGCACGCGGGTGTGATTTTAGAAGCATTTAACTACTTCTTCTAGCAGTTTGAGAAACCATTACGAGGTTTCAGCTTTCTTTCCATTTGCACTAATTAAATAGGCCTATGGTCAAAGTCTCTCTAGTCGTTATCATAACACTTTAAATATATATATATATATATATATATATATATATATATATATGTGTGTATGTATGTATGTATATATATAGTAAATCAAAAAAGAACAAGAACAAAAAAAACAGCAGCTCTAGGACGTGGTACATGTAATGTATTATCAGACGCTCAGGAAAGGAAAGAAAGATGGCTTTACATTTTGAGCAGACACTCTTCTTGGGAAATAGAGGAAAGTCCAATAGAAGCGAAGACGGAGGAAGAAAATCGCCAACGATTCACACGTGGTTACATTTTGAAATGGCCAGAAATGTATATATATATATATAAATATATA
>NC_069002.1:32457831-32458487 GCF_001194135.2 Octopus bimaculoides | reverse complement strand
CCGATCTATATATAGATAGATAGATATAGATATATATACATACATACATACACACGTACACGCACACGCAGCACACACACACACAGATTATGTATTACATATTTACGTGTACACAATCCAATATGCTCTTCACTTTTGCTCAAGATTTAAAGAGAACGTGGTTTCTGTCTTCGACAAGTTGTCCGAACACATGCACGCTTGGTAGTTTATATTATATCAGTAATTTCCGTGGGCCTTTAATCAAAGCAAAAAATTGGTGCGTTTAAATGCCCTGACGATGGGGAAAGCATTTTCCGATGGACCAGTGACATACCAATGGGATAGAATAGAGTTTTCCCGCGTACTGATGACGCCATTATGATTTTAAGATCAAATAATGCCTCCACCACGTCATGGATCTTTCTAAAGCGAGAAAAATAATTAATTGTTTGATCGTGGTCATTGCTTAACTCGTTTAGATAATGTCACTAAACAAATACACATAAAGCACACATATGTGTGTGTATATATATTTCTATATATACACATACATATCCACACATACGTACAACCAAATATTTACATATATAAATACATGGGAGTAAGCGTAAGCGTGTACACTTTAAAATGGACTCTCGTATATATATATATATATATATATATATATATATATATAT
>NC_069002.1:32456386-32457395 GCF_001194135.2 Octopus bimaculoides | reverse complement strand
ATATATATATATATATATATATACACACTCATACGCTACCCTGCTGTCATACACATACATACTTACAATTCACGTCTGTTAATTTGAGTGGCTTTTTACATACACTTTATCTATATCTGGTGCTTTTAATTCATCAATTTTCCGCCTCGTTTCTTATCACCTTTCCTTCTGTCTAAATCCACGTCCTGCCACATATCTGGCAAGTCGCATTAACTTCACTGAGAATGATCACGACAATGCTTACCTACTCCGACTAAGATATCTTATTCAAAATGGCGGCCGACGAAAACAGTCCTCACATACAAATATCTGATTAGAAGGAAAACCTATCAACATACGATAATTGGCTCCCATCGAATTTGAAAAACAAATGAATACAGGATAAGAAACAGAGTTCAATCAAATCATAAAAAGTGGAAGGGAGAGAAAAGCGAGAAAATAAAAGGTTTTGCGCTTCATCATGGTCGCCGAAGTGAGAGAAATCAATATATTGATACACGGCCATCTTTTTCAGTATTTTAGGAAAACGTGCGTACAAAATGATGAACAAATGTTGGTCATTAGTTATCTCTTTCTTTGCTCTCTCTCTCTCTTTCTATCTATCTATCTTTCCTTCTCTCTCTCTCTCTCTCTCTCTCACACACACACACACACTCTCTCTTCCTATCTCTGTCTCTCTATCTCTTTCTCCCTTGTTCACTTTCTTTATATATGTGTATGTGTGTATATATGTATGTATATGAATACGCATATAATCATACAGCCACACATGCACATATATATATATACTCACATACTAACTGAGACAAAGGTGTATATGCGTGTGCGTTTATATGTGTTTGTATGTATGTATATGTAAATCTTCATATATATACGTATGTGTGTATATATATATGTATGTATGTATGCACATATATATATGTATATATATGCACACACGCATATATATATATACACATCTATATATGTGTGTATATATATATATATATATATATATATATATATATAT
>NC_069002.1:32455496-32456141 GCF_001194135.2 Octopus bimaculoides | reverse complement strand
ATATATATGCAGATATACATGAACAGGTACACACATTCATATATATATATATATATACGCCCATACACACAAACAAACACATAGGCACACTAACTTATTTCGTAACCTTTAATTGTCTCTCAGTCAGAGGAAAGGTAGCCGAGTGGATACGTTTAGCAGACAGCAAACTGTGAAGACAGCAGTTCGATCCTTTACGTCGTGACAATACTTATGCTGTGCTTGAGACGTTCATCTCTGAAACCAGTCTGCAGCACAAGCTATAGACAAGTCATAAGAATTACACAGAAAGCCGACACTCTAGTATCCACTGCATGTAGTCTAATGAAGAGTTGGCTGTTCTTTCCACTATGGCAAACAGCGACGTATTGCTTCCGTCCAACACAGCTTTAACTTGCAGGCATGAGTTCGGTTCCCCGAATAAGTGTTAGCTGCAATAGATTGACCTCCTTCTGCCAATGAGCATATATACACATATATATGTATATAATGTGAGTGCATGAGAGTATATATATATATATTAGCATATATATATATAAATACAAAGACATAGTCACACACAAATACACACACTGACACACACTGACACACACACACACACACAAACACACACACACACACACACACACACACACACACACACACACA
>NC_069002.1:32453156-32454340 GCF_001194135.2 Octopus bimaculoides | reverse complement strand
TGCTTGTTTTCACCTTTTCGATATCAGTGAAGAATTTCACTGGAAAAGAAGATATAAGATTGCCAGGTTTTTGTCTCTCTCGCCAAGGTCAGCAGCTATCGGGCGCCGACGAAGGGAAATAACCCTGAAATCCGGATACGTTCGTGCTGCAGATCGAGGTGAGAGGGATAACTTCCCTTGGCAAACAGGACAGAGTCGTGTGTCGATAAGCCAGCTGGAGGAGATGTCCTCCTGGGGCTAAAAGCAACAGTAACATCCACCCCTAGGGGTCAGCCACACTTAAGTGGCAATATACTACACTTTATCGTGCAGTTACTGTTAATACTTCATTTAGAGAATTAACATTGCTTATATATATATATATTTATATATATACATATATATACAGGCATACATATATACACATACATACACACATGTAAATGTTTATATATACACACACACACATATACATATACTATATACATACACATATATATATATGCTTATACACACACACACACACACACACACATACATATACCTATATGTGTATGTGTGAATGTATTTCCATATATATATATATATATATAGACGCACACACTCACGTACATATATATATGTATATGCGTGTCTATGTATGTGTGTGAGTACGTATATATATATATATATATATATATATATATATGTACACATGTAAGTATGTATGTATGTATGTATGTATGTATGTGTGTATACCCTACCAGTCTGTATTATTGGCTGCTGATTAAAACTTGTTAAACTGATTAGATTGATCAAGCTGATCACACTGAAGCATATATCATTCGATGTTTCGAAGTGCGAAACATGCAGGAGAAAATGGCGACCGTCTTCTTCGCCATTCTATTACGATCGCCTAAACAGCTTAACTTATTGATCCAGCTTTAATAACTGGCAAAGATTCTACTCTATAACGGCCGTTAACCATTCATTCGGCCATAACTAGTGAGGGAGGAAGACTGAGAGAAAATGAGAGAGAGAGAGAGTGAGAGGAAGTATGCGAGTTAGAGAAGGAGGGAGAGAGAGGAGGAGGAGGTGAGATAGAAGGGGAGAGGAATTTGGGAATTTGTTTAGTGGAAACAATAACTTAAGGTTGATAGTGCTTGTGTATTCTGTGTGCGTGAGCATGTATATGTGTTATATATATATATATATATGTATATATA
>NC_069002.1:32451174-32452359 GCF_001194135.2 Octopus bimaculoides | reverse complement strand
ATATATATATATATATATATATATATATATATATATATATATATAGATAGATAGATAGATAGATAGATAGATAGATAGATAGATAGATAGATAGATAGATAGATAGACTAACATATATATGCGTGTGTATATTTTCGTGACTCTATATATCAATACACGGATATATCTAACTGTACTTCGATATTGATGAACTTTCGATAATTATTATCTGCTGTTACCTATTTTCGGTTTCCAGGGGAACACATCACCTCCACTCTCTCTCTCACTAACTCCCTCTCGCTCACTCACACTCCACGCTTTCTCTCTTTCTCTATCTTTCACTTCCCCTCACTCTCTCTCTCTCTCTCTCTCTCTCTCTCTCTCTCTCTCTCTCTCACGCACACACACAAACGCTCTCTCAAACACACACACACTTTCTTTTTCTCTTTTGCCATGTATTGTAGAAACTACACGAATTTCTAACATGTAAAGACATATCTATGATTCCATCATGTGTAGAATACTTCACAGTACACTGAACAAGCACATATAATATATGCGCTCGCACACGCACACATACATACATACACATAGGCACACACTGACTCATTCTCACGCATTTATCAAAGAATAAAAACCGTTTCGATGCAGAGAAACACGCCAGGAAGAACGAGGACATTTTGTTGAGGAAGTCACAGATGGCGACACAATGGATCTGATTAACTAAATAATCGGTTAATGGATCAAACGATTAAGAGAATAATCGGATAGGGAAAATCCTTAATTAGTTAAGTAGTGAATAAATAAAATTGCTAGGATATAAAATCGGAGGAGTGCTTTGGTTTACTTTGGCAAAATGACCCTACCGAAATACAGAAACAAATGTACATTTAATGTATATAAACACACATATATGTATCTATATGCATGAATATATATGTGTATGTATGTGTGTTTACTGTGTGTACATTTATATATATAGACAGACAGATAGATAGATAGTACTTTAATGTGTGTGTGTGTGTGTGAACCAATGTATATTTGTGCATGTCCTCATATACAAACGTGTGTTTGTTTATATACACACACACATATATACATATATACACATATACATGTATTTACATGCACATATCTATAAATATGTATATTCATATATATTATCTATATATATATATATATATATATATATATATATATATATAT
>NC_069002.1:32447067-32450925 GCF_001194135.2 Octopus bimaculoides | reverse complement strand
ATATATATGTACATATAGAATCATATATGTATACACACATATATACGAGCATGTACAAGAGTAAATGTGTGTTTGATGGCACGTGCGTGTATGTGAGTGTGTGTGTGCGTATGTTTCTAAATATATCTCAAACTTTCGGTCTGTTGAACAACTAATGAAGTTTTGCGTTCAGCTTTATCTAATACACCGAGCTGAGGGAATGTTCAGTATTATACGTTGCAGCTATATTTGATAAAATATACTGCACTGGTGACCTGACTTTGACCTCCAGTGAACCCGTGTCAGCACAAAGGTCAACACTGTAGCTCAGTACTCGCTTTCTATAACTTGATGTAACATAATTCACAGGAGATGTGACCTTCGCTCCCAATGCAGAAGGTGGGAAGGAAGGCAGAGATTTGCTTCAGTTTATCCTTGCTGTATTACAGTTCAATGTCTCCTACATCTTATCTGTTGCTTGTTTCAGTCATTAGACTGCGGCCATGCCGGGGCACCACCTTGGGGAAATTTTAGTCGAGTGAATCGACCCCAGGACTTTTTTTTTCTATTTTTGACGATTGGTACTTATATCGTCCCATTTTGCCGAACCACTAAGTTACAGGGACGTAAGCAGACCAACAGCAGTCATCGAGCGATGGTGCGAAGGTGGAACAAACACAGACACAAAAACACATACAAACACACAAATATACACACTTCTATATATACATGCGATGGACTTCTTTCAGTTTCCATCCACCAAATCCACTCAACAAGGCTTTGGTCGGTCCGAGGTTATAGTAGAAGACATTTGCTCAATATGCCACGCAGTGGGACTGAACCTGGGACCAGGTGCTTGGGAAGCAAGCTTCTTACCACACGCCCATACCTGCGCCTATACACTATTTTGTTATTTTTATTTGATATTTTTGCGATTAATTTTGAATAATGTTTATATTCTGCGCATTCGACTAATCCTGCATTTGTACTTGACAGGTGAGATGCCGTACAATCACTTGTCTTGTACCACAAGTGCAGATTGCGTCTCGTCAGGTGACTTTTTAAAGAAGTATTTTGTTCTTTCTCCTCTTCATTTCACCCAGCTCTATTACGATATTCGCTTATTCTGGCAATACTCGTAAGAAAATGAGAGAAGACAGACTTCTCTTGCAAAATTATTCCAAGTAAACAGATTGATTAAAATATAAGAAAAATATTAAGACATGAAACATACATACATGATATCAAAATACTAAACGAGAGATATAGATAGATAGTGTTATCAGGACAAGAGATATAAGCGAGTAAGCTATAAAAGTATACATCAATAACAATACAATCGTAATGTGGGGAGGATTGGTAGCATCGCTAAGTCTTTTTATGACAATCTTGATTCATCAAGATGGAGTTAATATAAAATACCACTCACACATTTCCATGTTGGTACTAATACTACACACACATGTTTTCTTTTACTTTTAAACATTCTTTCTTATTCGCGCATAAGGCTACTGATTTTGAGGGGAGGGGGAAGTCGATTTCATCGACCCAAGGACTTGACTAGTACTTAGTTTATCGACCCAAAGAGAATGAAAAGCAAAGTTGACCTTGACGGAATTTCATATTTCTTTACTGCCCACAAGGGGCTACGCACAGATGGGACAAACAAGGACAGACAAACGGATTAAGTCGATTATATCGACCCCAATGCGTAACTGGTACTTATTTAATCGACCCCGAAAGGATGAAAGGTAAAGTCGATCTCGGCGGAATTTGAACTCAGAACGTAGCGACGTCCGAAATAACGCTAAGCATTTCGACCAGCGCGCTATCGATTCTGGTAGCTCACCGCCTTAATGATGATGATGATGATGATGATGATGATGATGATGATGATGATGATGATGATGGTGATGACGACGACGATGAGGATGATGATAGCAATAATAATTTTTTTTTTAATTATAAATCCTGAGCGATTCTCTCCCCTGAAAGGGAAACTTCATCCTCTCTTTAATTTCTTATAATCTCTCTTTCTGACCCCTCTCTTACTCCGAAAGCAACAGTAGGTGGCAGCACCAACAGTCACCAGTTAAATTTCCCACATCAATCTTTGCACTTATAATCGAATCATTTATGCAGTTTTTTTAAGCAACGAAAGAATTTCTTCATCGTCACAAGACATGTAAGACATAATAGCCAAATATCCATCAAGATCAAACCATACCGTCATAGAAAGGGAGAAAGACATGTTCGATAATCATGGTCTTCGATGTAGAAAATATTCATGATGGTCACGATTGGAGTCTATTTGATCATGATTCCACACTGTCAGTTTTAATATGGCGGCGTACTTAAACGATGACGACGATGACGAAGATAACAGTAACGACAACAAAGACCACTGCATCTGATTTTCATTTATTAACAATTGCAATTAATGTTGTTAATTAGCCAATATCGTTTAATCTGTCTTTAAATGTTGGAGGAAATGTTAAAGAATTTGAAGTGGTTAATTGTTGCCAACGTCACATTTCATGTTGGAATCTAAGGCAGAAACATTACCAAAGGCAGCATTACTATCATCATCATCATTAGCATCATTATTAGCATCATCATTAGCATCATCATCATCATTAGCATTGGTATAATTGTCACTATCGTCATCGTCGTCATCGAAGCCATTAACTACTTTGCCTTCATTTTCTTCTCTTCATCCTCCTCCTCCAACTTTTTCTTTTTTTCAACATTATTTTCATTTTCTGCTTTTTATTCTTTTTATTCTTTTTCTTTTGCTTCTACTTCGTCTTCTTCTCTTTCTTCTGCTTCTATTTATTCTTCTTCGTCTTGTACTTTTTCTTCATCTTCTTTTTCTCCTTCATCATTGCCTTCTTCTTCTTTTTCTTCTTCTTCTTCTTCTTCTTCTTCTTCTTCTTCATCATCATCATCATCATCATCATCATCATCATCATCATCATCATCATCATCAACACCTACTAAATTATCTTTCCTCTCTCTTCTCCATCATCATCATCATCGCCACCATAAGTATCGCCAAAGAAACTATCATCATCATCGTCATCAAAAATATCATTAGCATCATCACCATCTTGCGGTCACCATCACCATCATCATCATCATCATCACCATTATCACCATTACCACCACCATCACCATCACCATCAGTATCGCTACTACTATCCAGAGTTCGAATGCCACCGGGGCCGACTTCGCTTTTTATCCCTTTCGTGGGGTCGATGAAATGTGTACCAGTTATGTACTGGGGTTTAAGAAATCGACTGACACGCTCACCCAACATTGGAGGCCTTGTGCCAAACTGTGAAACGAATATCACTATTAATACTACTGCTGACACTAAAACGATTACTACTGCTGCTGTTTCTGCTGCTGCTGCTGCTTTAAAAGAAATGTCAAGAACGGAATGCAAAACCTTAAGGGTCCTCCTTTAAAGTCATCAAGAAATTAGTGACAGAGTTAATAGGCTTGATGTAGGAGGCACTTAACACCATTCTTGTGTTCTTTGATTGAGACTATCTATCTATCTATCTATGTATCTATCTATCAATCTATCTATCTATCTACCTCCTTTATCTATCTATCTATCTACTTCCTTTATCTGTCTATATCTATCTGTCTATCTATTTCCTTAATCTATCTATTTCCTTTATTTATCTATCTATTTATCTATCTATCTGCCTCTCTGTCTATCGGTCTTCTTAGTCTCCTTTTTCTCTCCTTATCTCTCCAATTTGTCTCTCTATCTATCTATTTGTTTATCTTCTTGTGAATCCAATACTTTCTCGAGCTTTCAACTTATACAGCTCTTTACTTGTCCATTTATGTATCTTTATCTACTTA
>NC_069002.1:32445939-32446847 GCF_001194135.2 Octopus bimaculoides | reverse complement strand
CTACTTACCTATCTATATATCTGTCTCGCCCTCTGTCCGTCTCTCTGTCTATCTGTCTATCTGTCTATCTATCTATCTATCTATCTATCTATCTATCTATCTATCTGTCTATCTATTTAACTTTCTTTCTGTGTTTGTATCCATCAATCCATCTACCTGTCTATCTATTTGCCCTGTTCTTCCTTCCGTCAGCTTTCCATTATCATATCAACGTCACCATCATCACTACAACCGTCAGAATCGTCACCATCATCATCATCATCATCATCACCACCACCACCATCATCATCATCATCATCATCATCATCATCATCATCATCATCATCATCATCATCATCATCATCATCACCATCATTTCCAACCAACTATCCACATTTTCATCATCATCATCATCATCGTTATCATCATCGCCACCATCATCATGAACTTCGTTGTCATCACCAACCATCGTCACCACCGCTACAGCGACTACCACTCCACCCTCTTCCGGTCTGTCGTTCTACCATTCCCACAATCCTCTCTTCTATATTATTACCTTAATTTCCCTTTATTTCCATTATTTCTATATTATACACGCCGCTGATCACGCGCTTGTTGCAGTTGTTGTTGTTTTCGGTGGTGGTGACGGTGGGGGTGGTGGTGGTGGTGGCGGTGGCGGTCTCACTGTTGCTGTTGAAGGCATCTTAATTTCAATTATTCAATTATCCCCGTCTCCCTCTCACTCTATCTCTCTCCCTCTCACTCTCTCTATCTCTCTCTCTCTCACTCTCTCTCTCTCTCTCTCTCTCTCTCTCTCTCTCTCTTTATCTTTATCATACTCTCTTATCCTCTGCCTCGCCTTCTCTCTTTCAGTGTCTCTTACTCTCCCTATTCCCCCGACATATATATGTATGTATATATATCTATAT
>NC_069002.1:32444293-32444851 GCF_001194135.2 Octopus bimaculoides | reverse complement strand
ATAGTAATAATAATAATAATAATAATAATAATAATAATAATAATAATAATAATAATAATAATAACAACAACAACAACAATTACAATAATAATAATAATATTAATAATAATAATAATAATAATAATAATAACAATCGTGAAACGCCATGCAAAAATTCTGGGAAATCTCACCCGTTCGTAATTGTATAATAAGAATTGTCACAGCGAATTTCCGCTAATTCTTGCACTACAGCTTATCGTGTTGTTTTTCTTGTCGTTGTTGTTGTTGGTTGCTGTTGATGATGATGATGATGATGTTCCTCTTGTTTTTGTTTAAACACATTTCGTCAGAATTCGAAAATGCCTCGGGCAACGGTTGATCTGCCTTTGCGATACAAAGTTACATTGTTCCATACATGTACACATGTATGTGTGTGTGTGTGTGTGTGTGTATGTGTGTGTGTGTGTGTGTGTGTGTGTGTGCATGTGTGTGTCCGTGTATGTGTGTGTGTGCACATATATACATATATACAATATACGTGTTATGAAGATATACGTGTATATATACAGGTATATATAT
>NC_069002.1:32440774-32443274 GCF_001194135.2 Octopus bimaculoides | reverse complement strand
ATTTAATCAGCATGTCTGTTTGTTAGGAGTGTCACAATCACATTACAAAGTAAAGTGCAAAGTGAGAAAAGCAAGGAAGGCACTCACCATCTCTGAGACGAAAATTAGAAAAAAAAAAAGAATAGAACACAGAATAAACAACAACAACAATAACGATAATAATAATAATAATAATAATAATAATAATAATAATAAGTACATTAAAGAAATATATATAAATACAAAACACGCAAAACAAGATGAATGATCCTTTAACAGAAACTAGAAATTTAAAGCACACGTTTGGAATGTGTCCCTGTGGCGTCTCTAGAGATATTATTTCTATTTTAACGATACTAATCTAACAACGATGCATAGAAAACTCTCACAACCGAAGTTTGTTTATTTATGGTGTTTTGTTGGTGGTTTTACTTGTCGTTGCCGTTTTTGTTCTTTGTTGTTGTTTTTTTTTGGCTGCTTGTTTGCTAATTTTTGTCTTTGTTTTCTTCGAATTTTGTAATTCTGTAGTTGTCGTCATTGATGTTGTTGCTGTTGTTGTTGTTTGTGTTTTTCCTTTCCTAATATTACACAGATGCGACGAAATTGAAACAAGTGCTACGTCTCAAAAATAGTCTTGCAAACACTGAGTGACGACTGTGAAGGAAGCTTGAGAAAAATGGCGAACGAAATTTGTTAATTTCGTTGCTGTCATTCGACGCAGAATCTTTCAAGATTTCCTGCTGTTTCAGGAATTTACTTTCTTCAACCAACCAACCAGCTAACCAACCAACCAACCGCTCACACGTCCAATCATCAACTTATCTAACTCCCAACCCACTTCACACTTCAACCCATTAAATGTTTTCCAGCACCAACCCTTCTGTTACGTCGTCTTCTTTCAATTTTTAGGCAATGATTGGGGGAAAATCAACAAGTTCGATCGACATTCTCACAGTGAAAATACAAAGAATAAATGAAAAAAAACGCGTATCATATCTTATCTCATCCAGTCATCAATCTCTGTCAGGTTTTTATTGTTGTTCTTGTTGGTGGCGAGGGTTCTAGAATCGGACCAAGTACGGCCATACTTAACAGTGATGTTTACGTTGGGGACGCTTGCCATTTTTTAGTATATTCCAGCAGTAAAAGTACAGAGTTCCAAATACATAAATAGGCTCAGCTTTAATAATAATAATAATAATAATAATAATAATAATAATAATAATAATAATAACAATAATAATAATAATAATAATACCATGTACATTGTTTTGTCTTGGTATAAAAGATGGCTACAGCAAATATTCTGCTCAATACCACAGATTTGCTTGTCAGTTGTTTGACTTTAACCAGTTGAGCATGTCCCTTGGTGGCTGGCAATATGGGCATCTCTGATCATGAGCAGAAGTAAGGGGGGGGGGCATCATAACCATGTGTTGAGAGGAATTCTTTGGGGTTTGAATAATTCACCTTTGGAAAAACTGGGTGTTTTGTTCAACATGCTTAAACAAACCTTATTCAGGGACCTTGTGAGCAAGATGGGCTACTCTAACTGGGCCCCCACCTGCGAGGTCATGCGCTATTTATCTTGATATGAGATTGCCATTTCGTTCATATATGGTTGGGATGCATGTGCCTGGTGTACCCTTATCAGACGGGTAGTCATGATGGGTATACTGGGCTTCGTATATTTTTACCCTAGTGTCACTTTAATACCATGCACTGCTCTCTCACACAATAATAATAATAATAATAATAATAATAATAATAATAATAATAATAATAATAATAATAATAATAATAATAATAATAGTTTCAAATTTCAACGAAAAACCAACAACTTCTGAAGAGGAGGGCAAGTCGATGACATCCAGTCCAGTGTACGGCTTGTACTTATTTTATGGACGCCGAATGGCTGAAAGGCAAAGTCGACCTCGGCTCAGCATTTTGTCCGGTGTGTTAATGATTCTGCCATCTTGTTGCCTTAATAATAAGGGAAGTCAATATATGGCTGTTCCGTTTGCTAGAAATACAAGTCAAATCTCACTTAAAGCAGACTATTGTCTAAACGAAGGAAAACCACATTGATTAATGTAGACTGAATAAATATATCACGCAAAAACAAAAAGTGAATGAGAGGATAGAATTTATATTTTTCTCATTAATTTATTCATTAAATATGCAAATTTTACTTGCATATTATTGTCCAGTCGATTAGGTTTAAGTGGTTCTCTCGTCACTTGTGCGAAAAAGACACCAAAACTGTATTCTTCGTTGACGAAGTTAGTATTATATTTCGGTTGTCAAGCGATGTTGGAGAGACAAACGCAGACACACAAACTCATACATACATATATGTGTGTGCGTGTGTGTGCGTGCGTGTGTGTGTGTGTGTGTGTGTGTGTGTGTGTGTGTGTGTGTGTGTGTGTGTGTACGATGGGCTTCTTTTAGTATCTGTCTACGAAATCTACTCACAAGGCTTTGGTGGGGTCGAGGCTATAGTAGAAGACACTTACCCAAG
>NC_069002.1:32437930-32438533 GCF_001194135.2 Octopus bimaculoides | reverse complement strand
ATATATATATATATATATATATATATATATATATATACACACATATACGACGGGCTTGTTTAAGAAATTCAAAAGCATACCGGTTTCGTTATATTACTAATCATTGCTTTGAATGCACACCGAATACTGAACGGTGTCAGGTCTATTAGTCCCTTAGTAAAAAGATTGTGTGTAAGGGAGGTATATATACATATATACATATAATTGCCAACTTTGATAATTATTGATAATTATATATATATATATGTGTGTGTGTGTGTGTGTGTGTGTCTGTGTGTGTGTGTGTATGTGTGTATGTGTCTGTGTATGTATATGTATATATGAATACATATATGTACATATATATGTACTTATAACGGGAGAGAGACGTGTGTATTCTATAGCATATATATGTGTATATAAAGAAATATTTTCAAATATAGAATAATAATGGTTGTGACTATTTTCATTCACATATAACATTAACACTATAAAAAATCTGCTGAGTGTATATGTGTGTGTATACACACACACGTATACACATACACATATATATGCCCACATACGTATATATGTGTATGCATATATATATGTATATGTATATATATATATATATATATATAT
>NC_069002.1:32433309-32437369 GCF_001194135.2 Octopus bimaculoides | reverse complement strand
ATATATATATATATATATATATATACACACACGTGTATGTATGTTTTTATGTGTATATATGTGTATGTGTGAGTATGTGTGTTTTTATATAATGTATATATGTATGAATATATACATATATACATTTGTATATCTATATATGTGCGTGTTTGTATATACTGTTTATATGTTTATATGTATGTACGTGTGTATATATGTATGTATGTATGTATGTATGTATGTATGTATGTATGTATGTATGTATGTATGTATGGGTGTATGTATGTATATTTACACACCTTTATTTAGGTATTTACCATATATATATTTTTTATATATATGTAATTATATGTTTGTGTTCTTACATAATTATATGATATATATATATATGTACGCACATACACACATAGACACACACGCACGCACGCTTACACACATACACACACACATCGTGTTGATGTGTACTTTTTAGTAAACTTCGTTGTTACGTCCGGTTTCTTTAAAAAGCCTTTCATTTTCATTGGTTTATATGTTGTAGGTGGCGCGTTTTAAACTTTACTCGCTATTCATTGACCATTTTTGTTTGTTTTTTTTGTTTTTTCTTGTTTTGTTTCCGTCGGTCGATTTCTTTACTAGATTCCATTTCGTTAAACTCTTCTTCTATTGATTCCTTTCTTGACTCTGCAGGAGAAACATGAGCAGAGTCATTTGCCCTTAATTCTTTTGTCCTGTTCTCTTTTGTCTTCTGTAACCGGTATCTCTAAATTTCTATTCCTCTCTAGGAAATATCTTCTCTTTTGTTTTCATCCCTCTTCTTCAACCTAGGGTTGTCATTGCTGTTCCCGTTTTACCATTTTCTATGGAGTCATCAGATATTTACGCTATTGTCATTGAGATCAGTTATTTATATAAATATTCGTATCTGCGATGGTGTTTACTCTGTTTCTTCTGGGATGCCACAATTTATTTCATTTAGGGATATGGAGCGTAATTATGTCATGTTTTTCAGCAGCGTATAGGTCAAGGCCACTGTACATTTATGTAAGGATTAATCCAATCTATTATTGCCCAGTTAATATTTGCACTTATAATTACCTCCGTTAGTTCCATGTATGGGTCACAAAATAGTCTCCTACGCTTTATTGCGTAGAAAGTGTATATATGTTGTGCGAATCTATTTTTCAACGTCCTGCTTAGGTCAGATGTATTTTGTGACAGCTTTCTTCCCTACAGAACGGTTGCCTTATAGAATAGTTTCGTTTTACGCAAATACCTCTTAATGGCTAAGGATTTGAAATTTTTCTTTCCAGACCATTGGTTTCGAGATTATTTTCATATATATTTTTTGAACGGTTGTTTCTATCTTTTAAGTTTTTCCTATTGAATAATCTACGATATTTGGAAATGTCCGAAATTAAAACTGGGGTGTATTCTGCTACAATCTTTGCTGCAGTTTAGAATGAAGAATGAATTTGAGCCAAATGATATTTCTAGTACAGTTCTATATTTAAGAGATGGGGAATTATGTACATTATTTCCATTATTTACATTTGACGGATATTTGTCCTGATCTTGTTTGTTGTTAACAGAACGTTTCGGCTGATATACCCACCAGCATTCATCGGGTGCCCAGGGGAAATTTCGAACCTGGGTTCTCATTCCTAATGCATTTTCGATGTTATTATTATTATTATTATTATTATTATTATTATTATTATTATTATTATTATTATTATTATTATTATTATTATTATTATTATTCAGGTTACTGCCTGGAATCGAACTCGGAATCTAGGGGTTAGTAGCCCGCGCTCTTAACCACTACGCCCTGTGTTACGCTGATTCTAAGAAAAACATTCTGAGTATAGCTAGATGTGGAATATTCACCCATTTACATGTTAAATGGTGATATGAAGCATGTTCTTTAGTTGATCGATTATCTGAATCTTCGTCGTCGAACGACGGAGATGCACTACCACAGTGACATACATGTATACATATATGCTATAGTCTCAAATCTGAGAGACGTACATAGACAGAGAGATAGTTGAAAAGAAAAAGAGAGAGAGAGAGATTCATTGATAGACACAGAGTGATATATATATATATAGGGAGAGAGAGAGATAAATAAATAGCTAGATAGACACATACTAACAGACAGACAGACAGACAGACAGACAGACAGACAGACAGACAGACAGACAGACAGACAGACAGACAGATAGACAGACGGATAGACAGCCAGATAGATAGCAGATAGATATAATGCACATATACATACATACAGACAGACACACAGGCACACATACACACATACACACAAACATAGACACATAGACGAATAGATAGATAGATAGATAGATAGATAGATAGATAGATAGATAGATAGATAGATAGATAGATAGATAGATAGATAGAAACAAAGAAATGCACTGTACGTCAGTCCATGAACATTCCGAAAATAATACTTAATCCAAACGTAATTCTGGTACACGTAATATAAACCTCCACTGCTGCCGTCATCCTTCTCAACATATGTCTTGTTATATAAATAACTTCGATAGCACATACATACAAATTAACATGGCTGCCTACTTCTTCTTTAAGCAGCCTAGTAAGCATTATTTTGCCTCCATTATTGCTCGATATTGAATTATCGGCGCTCTAATTGTTACAACATCGAAAGAATTTCTTTGATACTTGCGGACAATGCCAATAACACTTGTAGTATCCATACAGTTCGAGTTCTGTCTGGATAGATCGGCGCCAGACAGAAACACACAAAAGATGTTGTAGCTAAATAGCGGAACGGAACAGTTTAGGAATTTCGTTTCGTTTTCATTGATTGATCACTACATTGTATGGACAATCAAGTCATTAAAGAATTAAGACATGGCCAGGGAGATTCCTTGTGCAATGAAACCAACAGCTAGACAGCTTTATAACTAATAGCGTTAGATTTAACTCCCACCTCGCTCTCACATACGCTCCTCTCTCTCTCTCTCTCTCTCTCTCTCTCTCTCTCTCTCTCTCTCTCTCTCTCTCTTGCACTCTCTATCTCTTTACTTCTATCTCCTCATTCTTTCTGTATTTCTCTCTTTCTCTTTCTCCTTCTTGTTCTCCCTTTCTTCTCATTCTCTCATTTTCCTTCCACGTTTCTGTCCTCATTACCTCTTTTTCCCTCTCTCTTTCACGTTCTCTCTCTATATCTCTGTCTCTTTCCAAATACAGAACACATCTCGCTTGAATTTACACTCTACTCAGCAACACGTAGTAATATAACAGACACGCACGAACAAAACACACACATGCACACAGAGACACACACACACATATATAAACAGATATATACAATGACATACACACTTGTATATATGCATGTTGTAACGCTTAGAGTCCATTGTTTACTGCATTACATAACCTGCTTCACTGGATATTCTGTCACGTGAGGGACATATATATATTTATATAAACATAGACACATACATACATACGTACATACATATGCTCACACACATCTGTATTTGTGTGTGGCGGTGTGGAAGGAGATGAGTGCGCGTATGTGTGTATATACGTGTGTGCGTGTGTGTTTAGCAAATTTATACCGCTGATAGAAATTCTGAATATTACAGAGAATAATGAAAGGAACAAAGCCCAACATTATAGTAAAAAAGTGCACTCTATTTTCCGTATTGAGTACTACTTCATATTCGTCTTACTGGTAATTTCAAACCCGTATATAGATAGATAGATAGATAGATAGATAGATAGATAGATAGATAGATAGATAGATAGATAGATAGATATGCACACACGCAAACACGTTCACAGACACATATGTAAGTGTGCAAATGCTTTCGTAACTTTCTGCCGATTAAAAATAATTAAAAACAGTATATATTGTCATATTTGAGTTCTGTTTCTAGATTTCATCCAACGAAATCTATTTACGCAAATATATGTGTGTGTGCGGGTCTGTCTGTGCGTGTGTGTGTGTGTATGTGTGTGAGTATATATATATATATATATATATATATATATTTATTTATATATATATATATATATATATATATATATATAT
>NC_069002.1:32431339-32432853 GCF_001194135.2 Octopus bimaculoides | reverse complement strand
TATATATATACATATGCATACATACATGCAGACACGCGTAAAGGCGTACAGACGCACATGCACAAGTAAGCGTACGTGCATATGCGCTCATAACCAAAGTATAGGCAGAAACAAACACATGCATACATACACACACACATACATACATACATACATACATACATACATACATACATATATACGTACATACATATCGAAATGCTGTTTTGCGGGGTTATAAACATAATTGTGAATCTGATTTAATTCTAGTCTCCTGGATTATACTTAGAGTGAATTTACCATTTTTAGCCTCCAATGATTAAACCGGCTTCTACATTTTGGCTGCAAAGTTAATTATTTTAATTAAAAGATAAAGGAATGAGGTCTTACTGCTGCCGCAAATAACTATGTTGGGTTTGCTTCTCTGCTGACAACTGAAGCTAGTCGTCGATAACGGATACTGCTTGCGTGTGTTCGTGCAATTTGTTTAACAGAGAACAAGACTGTTATACATTATTGCACATTGTTGCATGACGATGTATAATGATGCACAGCGTTGTATAATGGCTCACATTACATCGTATTGGCGCATAATGATGCACACCTGAATATAACTTTCCGTGTTGTTGCACAGTAATGTGCAATGTTGTTCGCTGTTCCACATCATTGCACGTCTTTTCATGTTGTTGCACAGTGTTGGTTAAACTGCATTTATTGCTAAGGCAGACTGACCCTAATCAATGTGTGCAAACCACTGGGTCTGAGGCTGAACTAGATTGATCTGGTTTATATTCTGAGATTTTATCAATTTCATTCGTGTATTGATAACTGGCTCGGCAACATGTTCTGTTCGTATATCGATAAAACTCCTGCAGGCGATTTGAACGCACGTACCAGTGGTTCGTCGGAGACCCCCTTCGGTCATGACTGACCATGGGATTGCACCTAGAAAGTTACCCCCCGAGGCTCAAGTCTGGGCAAGGTTGTTTAAGGAAGACCAGCAGTCACCCATGCATTCAACCCTCCCCTCTCCACGCCACCGATGCTATCCAAGGGAAAGGCATAGGCGCCGATACAGCTTGGCACCAGTGACGTCACAACTCATTTCTACAGCTGAGTAAACTCGAGCAACATGAAATAAAGTGTCTTGCTCAAGAACACAACACGTAGTCCGGTCCGGGATTCGAACTCACAATCTCACGGTTACAAATATAATTTATCCCACAGGCGTTCACACATTTTCTGTCTGTTTAATTTACTTCGCTAAGGTTTATTAAGCCCGAAATTTTGGTAGAAGAAATATTCCCACGGCATTTCACAGTAATATTAAATCCAAGTCACGGGACAATATGGCTGCAAAAGAAAACTGCCGCAAACTCTTAAATAAATCACGATGTAACTTATGTGTGTTTGTGTTTGTGTGTCTGTGTGTTCGTGTTTGTGTGTATGTGTGCTTGTGTTTGTGTGTCTGTGTTTGTGTGTTTGTGTGTATGTGTGCTTGTGTTTGTGTGTCTGTATGTATGTGTATTTGTGTG
>NC_069002.1:32423390-32426185 GCF_001194135.2 Octopus bimaculoides | reverse complement strand
CTATCTATCTATCTATCTCTGTCCCTCTATCTATCTGTCTATCTGTCTTTATATTTACATATATACGTGCGTGTGTATACATATATGCACACAAACAAATATATATATGTGTTTGTGTGTGTGTGTGTGTGTACATATAGTTCAAATTTGCAGAAAAGAAAAGACAAAGACAGGTGAGGGAACAAAAAGCAGGTGTATTAATTAGACGATCGGGGAAAATGGAAAAGTCTCTTCGCATATGGCATCTCCAGCGAGTGGCCTCTCTAGAAAATAGAGGAGAAAAGGGCCCCGCTACTCAATGTCAACAACAGTAGATTTTCTCCTTTTGGCTATCGATCATAAGTGATCTTGTTATCTTGTGAGCTGCAATAGGCCAGCAGGAATTTCCTGAAATACAAGCACGGTCCGAAGACCTCCGTTCTGGAGTTAAGGATGTTTTCCGGATCGAGAGAGTCCTTTAGTTTCCTCGCACGCTCAGCTATGAACAATTTGCAACACTTGGTCCCGTTTATGTAGCAGTCTGGATTTTATAGGATTCTCCATCATATTGTTGGTGGAATCCCCTCGTCCCTCAGCTGCCATGCATGGTTGGTTAATGATCTAACTTATATCCTTTCCGGTAACCTGAAGGAGGATCTGTTGTTTGAATGTGTTGCTGGAGCAACCGATGTGTCTCTCTGCCCGGGTGTTGACATTGTTGTATCTGTTAGTGTTGGCGTTGCTGCTACCACTGTTGTAGGTACTGGCGCTGTTGGTGTTGGTGTCATCGGAGGTGCGATGGTGTTGGTAATGGTATTGTTGTTGTTATGGTCGTCGTCGTTGACGGAGGCACTATTATAGCAGTGATAGCACCTCCATCAACGACGATGACCATAAACACAAGAATACCATTATGAACACCAGAGTAACGGCACCAACATAATCATCAACCTCTAATGACATCAATACCAACAGTACAAGTAACAACAACAGCGGTAGCAGCAACACCAACACCAACAGATACAGCACTGCCAACAACCCGGGCACGGAGATACATCGGCTACTCCGGTAACACATTCAAGCAACGTCTCTCCAACCAAAGATCCTCCTTCAGGATACGGAAAGAAGATACGTTATATCACTAGCCAGCCATGTGTGGCAGCTGTAGGACGATGGGATTGCACCAACAATATCATGGAGAAACCTAGAAAATCCAGGCCCCTACATAAACGGGACCAAGCATTGCAAGGCGCGGATAGTAAAGGACTCCCTCGACCCGAGGAATATCCTTACATCTTTAAGACCAAAACTGAGGTCTTCGAACCGTGCCTACATTTCAGGAAATTCCTGCTGGCCTACTGGAACCCACAAAATAACAGGGTTATTTCCGATGGATAGCCAAAGAGAGACAATTCCCTGTTGTTGACATTGTGTATCAAAGTCTTTTCCTCCTCCATTTTCTAGAGATGCCATAAACGAAAAGGTTTGGGATTTAATGATACGCCGTAAAGCTGAGCGCTTTATGGACGTGAGACCATAAACCAGCCTTATCTAAGTTTATCTATATAATATATATATATATATATATATATATATATATATATATATATATATATATATATATGTGCAAGTATACATACATGTATGCATGTATGCGTGTATTTATGTATGTATACACATATAGTGATTCGTCGACGCATGCGTGAATGCAGTTCTATATCTATACACGTATGGTTGAACGAGTAAGTGGATGAAAGGAAGAACAGACGTATGGAGGGATGGACGTATGAGTCGGTATGTTGTTTAGATGCATGTATATATATATTTGTGTGTGTGTGCGTATATTTGTGAGTGTGTGCGTGTGTATATATATATATGTACTTACACGTATGCATACATACACATACATCCTTGTTGTCTATTCCCAGACACCATATCACCGGACTTAACTAAATAAATCTGATACAATTGATATATCTCTTGCCAACTTCCTCCATATTATTACACGGCACTCTTAATTTTATTTTTTAGTTTACAATATGATTTAGACATCTACTTTAAAAGATAGCAATTTCAACGTTTAACTCTATTTTCTCTGGTTTTATTTCGTTTCATGTATTTATTGTATTTTGCCTCGTTTTATCTCTTCCGCTGTTCATTAGTCACTTATTTTGACTAAATGCTAAAGCATATTAATTATACATTGGTGCAAGCTTTGTGTTATAATATTTGTTTTCGTTAGAATCTGTACAAACGAATTATTGTGAACATCTAAAGCTGTCATTAGCAGTGAAGTGTTTATTAAATAAAGCATTCTCATGAAGTATAGCACCGTTCAAACATACATACACATACATACCGTAATATATACATACATAAATACTTACATGCATATACGTTTATACATACGTACATACATACACACACAAACACACACACACACACACACATATATATATATATATGTATATGTATGCATGTATGTATGTATATATATATTATAGACACTCATACATAATTACGTGTATATATATATATATATTGTAATATGTATATTTATGTATATATATATATATATATTCATATATATATATATAAAATATCTAACATGCATACATATATGCACACAAACATACATAAATACATACATACATACATATATATATATATATATATATATATATTGGCATGTATGTATGTATGTATATATACATATATATATATATATGTATATATATATGTATGTATGTATATATGTGTGTGTGTGTGTGTGTGTGTGTGTGTGTGTTTGTGTGTGTGTGTGTGTGTCTGTGTGT
>NC_069002.1:32420977-32423359 GCF_001194135.2 Octopus bimaculoides | reverse complement strand
TGTGTGTGTGTGTGTGTGTGTGTGTGTGTGTGTGTGTGTGTGTCTGTGTGTGTGTATGTATGTATATATATATATATATACATATATATATATGAATATATACATATATACATACATATATAATCTCAGCACGCCGTTTTTACTAGCACGTCTTTTGCTGTTCCATCTTCAGTTTAATTTCCTTTTTTCAATAAATTTTTAAAACGTCTTCACTTCTTTCTTTCAATTGACGTTCTTCTCTGACATAAACTATTATATTATCTACAACTCTCTGCAATGTATATTATTTCTGTAAAAGTAACAACAGCACTATGTAACTTGTAAGATATTTGACTATAGGTTCCTGACGTATATTTCTGTGTCATATACTAAACAAAATTACCTTCTAGCGTTTAGACCGGTCATATCTATCTGCAATATTTAGCGTTTTATGCCTAAACTTACAAGATCTGGACAAAATAATGAAAACACCTTAAACTTTCAAACAAATTTATTTTAATATGAGGTAGGACCGCCTTTGGTAGTAATTACAGTTTGAATTCTATGAGGCATGGACTCGTACAAAGTTTTAATTGTTTCCAAAGGAATTTTTGTACATTCTTCAGCTAAAACAGGTCCCAGTTCTTGTAGGGATGATGGTTGAGAATATCAACTACTTGTTTTTCTAAAATGCACCATAAATGTTCAATAATATTGAGATCTGTGGACTGTGGTGGCCAGATAAGATGCTCAACTTCACTAGAATGTTCCTTGTGCCATACAGCAACAAATTTAGCTCTGTGAGTTGGTGCATTGTCATCTTGAATCATCTTTTAATTGTTTCAGTCATTTGACTGTGACCATGCTGGAGCACCGCCTTTAGTTGAGCAAATCAACCCCAGGACTTAGTCTTTGTAAGCCTAGTACTTATTCTATCGGTATATATTGCCGAACCGCTAAGTTATGGGGACGTAAACATACCAGTATCGGTTGTCAAGCGATACTGGGGGGACAAACACAAACACACAAACAATACATATATATATATATATATATATACATATATACGACGGGCTTCTTTCAGTTTCCGTCTACCAAATCCACTCCCAAGGCTTTGGTCATCCCGAGGCTATAGTAGAAGTCACTTGCCCAAGGTGCCACGCAGTGGGACTGAACCCGGAACCATGTGGCTGGTAATCAAGCTTCTTGCAACACAGCCACATATATATTTGTTTACCCCTTAACACAAGCTCCAGATCCCCCTATATATATATGAAGCATGTATATATGCACACACACACGCACTTATATACATATGCATATATATATATATATATATATATATATATATATATATATATATATATATATATACATATACATATGTGTATATATATATATATATATATATATATATGTATATATATGTATGTATGTATGTATGTATGCATGTGTGTATTTATGAGTGTATATGTATGTGTGTGCTATACTTGCGAATATATATATGTGCGAGGGCGTAATTATTACATACTTATTAATGCATGAACAAAACAAACACAAACGAGAAATACACTAAAACAATAACAACCATAATAAATACACAATGGGCACCAATATATATTTTTCCAGCCAATAGCAATGGCTCGATTGCAAAATGATTCCGTGAGTTCGTTCTCTTAACCGGATGTAAACTATGTGTCCTATGACGCCACAGGCTTCACGCCTTAATGTTATTTATAGGTCATGTTATTTCTTACTTTAGTGCGCATCCTTTTATAGCTCACCTAGATTATTTATATTTCAGCTTTTAGTGGTTTATCTGTTACGCATTTCTGTCATTGGATAGATGCCATGCTGGAGCACTTCCTTAAAGGGTTTAGTCGAACAGATGTAGTTCTACTTGCAATTAATTTCTATTTTAATTTTTGCCTATTTTTTTTTTGTTTGCTTGTCTGTTTTTTTTTTTTCAAGTTTCGTAATTATTCTACCGTCTCCTTTTAACGAATCGCTAAGTTACGGGATCGTTAATAAAACCAACAGTCTTCATTCGGTGCTGGAGGTCAGACACCAAGACACACAGACACAAACACAGACACACAAACACAGACACACAAACACAGACACACATATAGATTGATAGATGTATCCATACATAAATATATATAAATATACATACATACATATATATATATATATAAATTATTATTTATATGCGTTTTGCTCCATTTATTGTTATTACTCATATCTTCTCAAAATAAATCACTTCAACTTGGTATCTCTATAAAACGGGCGTGATATCCTGGTTTTTTGTGTAATTTTTGCTACCCATGGTAACTATTAACATATTTACATTGTCAAGGATTTTTAAACTGAGATAATATTAATATATACATAAACTTTTAT
>NC_069002.1:32419060-32420698 GCF_001194135.2 Octopus bimaculoides | reverse complement strand
TATATATATATTCATATATTTCTAAATGTTTATATATATATATATATCCGGCGGGTGTCAAAAGTACAGAAAACAAGACAAAGACGGGTGAGGGAGCAACAAGCAGGTGTATTTTTTTGACGCTCAGAACAAATGGAAAAGGCTTTGACGTTTCGAGCTAACACTCTTCGATAGAAAAGGTGGAGACAATTAGTCATCAAGCAGTTTCCATCCACCAGATTAATTCACAAGCCATTGGTCGACTCGGAGCTAAGTTGAACACATGACCAGAGTGCTGCACAGTAGGAATGAATCCGAAAACACGAAGTTGCGAAGCGAACTTCCAAACCACTCAACCTTGGTTAAGACGTTCACTGGGGTTAAAGATTTTTAGTGGAGCCACAGGTTAAAGGTTTCGAACAGCCCCTCACTGTTTCACAGCTTCTTTGATAGTAAGAATGATAAGACGTGTTTGTGAAGTTAACGTCAGAAAGCATCTATTTCATCTGTAGAGATGTCCCATCGAATTCAGATAGCTGATTGACGAAAGGTTCCTGTCCAGGAAGAGATGAACCTTGATAAGTGACTGTCTGTGAACTGGTTGATCATCATCCGTATTCTCCTCATTTGGCCCCATCTCACTATCAACGGTTCCCCAACCAGCTTGTCTGGGAACCGGTATCAAAGTGACGATGACGTCATTTCTGCCGTTAAAGACTTTTCTGACGAGCAGGATGAAAACTTCTCCACCAATGGGATGCAATCACTTCAACACCGATGGAAGAAGTGTGCCGCCGCAAAGGGGACAATGTTGAAAAATAAACCTGATTTGGTCCCATTCCATGAAAGCATCTTGGTCAGCCTAGGAACTTTTCAACCGCCCCTCATGAGTACAAATTCAGCATTTGTGTTCCACACCTCCCAAGACCACGCCTCATAGATTATCATGAAAGACAAGCGTAAAACGTCTAAGCATATTCCAGTTATATATGATATCTTCCTCCACTTAATTTAATAATCTACGCTAGCGCCATCATATTAATTAATTCGCCATTTTGAAATGTTATAGGATACATTTACAGATTTATATCTTTCGTTTTTGCCGAAAGCATTTATTGTCCTGTATAGTATTATAATATAATATATAATATTACATTATATTATATTATATTTTCAGAAACAGATACAAACAAACTACTTGCAGCTAGTTCACAGTTAAAGAGCATAAGTATATGTGGGCATAGATTCAAATGTCTGTTGCCTTAAATATATCTATAAATATATCTTCCTTACTATTTTCAGATATACTTTAGATCTTAGATATGGAAAAACGGGAGATAAAATATATTGCTTATTTACTCGTCAATCTGCGGTAGCTCACTTACTTTTCCCAGCCAGCAATAACAGAAGCTGCAGTAGTAGCAGTAGTAGTAGTAGTAGTTGTAGTAGTAGTAGTAGTAGTAGTAGTAGTGGTGGTGGTGGTGGTGGTGGTGGTGGTGGTAGCAGCGGCAGCAGCGGCACTATCATTGTCGTCCTTAGCAGCAGTAGCAGCAACAGCGGTAGCGATAAGTCGCAGCTTCCGCTAGAAGTATCGGCCGCCATGTTGTTGCTTGAAGAGACATTCTTTTAGTGATTTCCTTTTCCAGCAATAATAATAAT
>NC_069002.1:32409358-32411858 GCF_001194135.2 Octopus bimaculoides | reverse complement strand
CTCTCTCTTATTTTTCTTTCTTTTTCTCTTACTCTTTATCTCTTTTCTCCGCCTCTTTCTTTCACTCTAATACTGTCACTCTTTATTTTTCTCTCATTCTCTTTCTCTCTCCCTCCCTCTCTCAATTTCTCTCTCTCTCTCTCTCTCTCTCTCTTTCTAACTCTCTCTCTCAACTTCATTTTCTCTCTCTCTCCATGCTCACCCATATTCAAATATACATACACCCACGAACTCTCATAAATACACATATATATGAACTATACTTCTATACACGCATATACATGCATTCATATGCATACATACATACACACACACACACACACACACACACACACACACACACACATATATATATATATATATACATATATATACTCGCGTATATATACATACATTCACACGCACACGCGCATATATAATATAGGAAAAATACATAATTGTCACAAATTTATATGTGTGTGTGTGTGTGTGTGTGTGTGTGTGGTGTTTGTCTACTCCTTATGCAGAATCTGACCACCTCCTGTACCTACACCTTAGATCCATCATGGCGTCTGATGTGGCTTTTTAAACCAGACAATGTTTTGAAAGGACACCCACATAGATTGCATATCCGATTTGGACCACCAAGAACTGCAGTTAAGTTCTGATCTTTGTGGATCTTAAAATGTCTTTTGAGGCCTCCGTTAGATTTGCAAGCCTTATGACATGCATGGCATTGAAAGGTATGCACAGCCCAATTTATCAAGATTGGTTTTTATGCAATGTGTTACATATCCCAGTGCCCCAATAATTACAGGTATAAACCTGAACTTGTTATCTAGATAGAGTAACTGCAGATCTCTCAATAGTTCAGCATATGTGCTCTCTTTTCCACTGATCTCAGCTTTATGTTAACGTCCGATGGGCAGCTGATTTCCACAACCGTACACAGATTCTCATCCTTATCCCAAGTCGTTATATCAGGTCTATTGTGTTTACATTTTATTGAGTTTTCCACTAGGACATTCCACCGTATGTATGTACGTACGAATGTATGTATATGTGTGTATGTATTTGTTGTTGGCACTCTGTCGCTTACGACGTCGAGGGTTCCAGTTGACCCGATCAACGGAACAGCTTGCTCGTGAAATTAACGTGCAAGTGACTGAGCACTCCACAGACACGTGTACCCTTAACGTAGTTCTCGGGGAGATTCAGCGTGACACAGTGTGACAAGGCTGACCCTTTGAATTACAGGCACAACAGAAACAGGAAGAAAGAGTGAGAGAAAGTTGTGGTGAAAGAGTACAGCAGGGTTCGCCACTATCCCCTGCCGGAGCCTCATGGAGCTTTAGGTGTTTTCGCTCAAGAAACACTCACAACGCCCGGTCTGGGAATCGAAACCACGATCCTATAACCACGAGTCCGCTGCCCTAACCACTGGGCCATTGCGCCTCCACTGTGTATGTATATGCCTACATTATCTAAAATGTACTTTTGTTATTTTGTAAGGCGATTCATGAAATGAAATGAGATTTGGCTACTATTTCCAGCAGATAGATAGGACGTTCCCGTTTCATAGTTACAACGATATTGAGAGTTGGCGAAGTAGTCTGAATGTTGGATATAATAAAAGAAAGTTCAACGTGAAATGTTTGTGCAGAAGATTTTGTAGGAAACAAAAGGATGTTTAATCATAGAAAAATTTGTTCGATTGTACAATTTCTTCCAACATCACAGGAAGTCAGATAATTGTCTTAAAATGGAACAAAACAATTCCGTGGAAACCTTTACTCGCAGAACATCATGGCAAGAATTCAGTACAATAATTGGTCGCTAGTTTATTCTGGTCTATTGTGGTTCCAATGTTTTTGTTTGGCTGCCTTTTTGGTTGTTTGTTTGGTTATAGCTGGCAGACGACAGCCTTAATATGTTATTAGAAAATTTACATTGTTATTAATATCATTAAAGGCGGCGAGCTAGCAGAATCGTTAGCACGCCGAGGAATATCCTTTAGCAGTATTTCGTCCGTCTTTACGATCTGAGTTCGAATTCCGGCTGGGTCGACTTTACCTTTTATCCTTTCGGCGTCAATAAAATAAGTACCAGTCGAGCACCATCATTATTAAAGTTATTATGATGATTATTGTATTATAACTTAGCCCCAAGACTGCACTGAGCCAACAAACCTATGATTAGAGATATTATAACCATGATATCTCTTCCTTTTCTTTCAGTTATATTTTAAAACTTTCGTTGTATCTTAAACAGTTGGAAGAACAGTTTAAAAATAATGAAATTGATGTAAATACACATTTCTTGGACTGCTTATTTCTGAAAATAGGCCTTTCATCCCGAAATATAAAGGCTTTTTTCTAAAACTTTCTGCATTGTTCACATTTTTAGAAGCTTTATTTATTTCCCATTTCACTTTCTACTTCTGTACAATAATGCTTCAAGCGAACTACAACGCTCTTTGGTATATATATATATATATATATATATATATATATATATATAT
>NC_069002.1:32406686-32409318 GCF_001194135.2 Octopus bimaculoides | reverse complement strand
CAGGACTTATTCTTTAGAAGCCTAGTACTTATTCTATCGGTCTCTTTTGCCGAACCGCTAAGTTACGGGGACATAAACACACCAGCATCGGTTGTCAAGCGATGTTGGGGGGACAAACACAGACACACAAACATACATACATACACACACATATATACATATATACGACGGGCTTCTTTCAGTTTCCGTCTACCAAATCCACTCACAAGGCTTTGGTCGGCCCGAGGCTATAGTAGAAGACACTCGCCCAAGATGCCACGCAGTGGGACTGAACCCCGGACCATGTGGTTGGTAAGCAAGCTACTTACCACACAGCCACTCCTATAATACAGAATGGGACAAGAACACAAAACATCCAGACAGTTAGGTGATACAAGATAGGGACAACAAAATATCCAGATGGACGATTCAAAGTAAACACGGACAGGTCATTCGGAGTTTTCTCTCTTCAGTCGAGATCCAGCTGATCCTTGCAATTTCGGCTGGTTATTCTCGATATTGCTCCAATCTGGCCAGCCCCAAGGAGAAACTAAGCTCAGAGCATTAGATCCTTGAAAGAAAGCAGCGAATGTAAACATAAACAAGGATGGAAAAAAACGAACAATGTTACACAAATACAGTAGGAATTATAACAGGACAAAACAACAGATGTCTTTCGACTATGAACGAAGAAAATTAAGCTGATTATATTATATTATATTATATTATATCATATTATATTATATTATATTATATATATATATATGTATGTATGTCTATATATATATATATATAGAGAGAGAGAGAGGGTGAGAGATAGAAGACAGACAAACTGACAGACAGACAGACAGACAGACAGACAGACAGATACATGAATAAGTATATACATTTCTTCATATGTAAACGCACGCATATAACAGACGCTTACATTCTCATTTGCACCAGTAAGAGTCGTCAGGGCACATCCTTGACTACCTCGCCTTCATTATTATCCTCTAACAAGATTGCTGATGAGGACGAGTGTTCACTCGAATTTTAAAGAGTTCATGAGGAACGATTGAATGACAGAACGATAAAAGGCTTCTGTTTCGAGCTGTGTGAATCTGTTGCATTCGCCTGATAATATTTCGAATTATCGGATTAACAGCGTCGAGGATGAGCATACTGGTTGCAAATCACTTGGAGAGAAAACTTGACGTATGATCTTTAAGGGTGATATAGGGTCTGCGCAACGCAAAAGACATCATGCAACCTTGTGTTTTAGCTAAGAGCTAATTCTTTCGTTTCCATATTTACGGTGTTACAAGTAACTAGGACTGGTTTTTGTGAGTTGTATCAAGGCTTCTTAGAAGCTTAGAGTGTGTTATACAAAATCCCGATTCTTTCCTACGAACAACTTAAACTAAACGCGTGTATCGAAGACTTTCTCTAAACAACGTTCTTACGTAGAAGTGTCCATTTTAGTTCGTTCACGTTGTACTAAATAACCTCAGCCATTTCTGATAGGATAAATTGGTTTACTTTCTCCTTTTAACCTAACCTTCTCTCTCTCCCTCTTTCTCTTATACACACTCTCTATCTTCCTCTGTCTCTCTCTTTCTCTCTTTTTATCCAGTATTTTGAGAAGGATTTTTTTATTATTATTATAGTTTACAATTTTACACTTCAATTTTTGTCAAAGAGAAACTTTCATCCAAGTCTTATTATATTGTTTCATTTGGCAAATAACCAACTCTCAACAAGTTCTTCACCTCAATTTATTGCTCTGTTAGCGCCATCATCATAAAATCATTACATTTCTTTGCCAATTAACAAGGATTGGCTGCCATTTATAAAAGAATTATGAAAAGAAACACATTGAAAATAATACCAATATCATTGCTATTATTATTATTATTATTATTATTATTATTATTATTATTATTATTATCATTATTATTATTATTATTATTATTATTATTATTATTATTATTATTATTATTATTATTATCGTCATTATTTTCTTTGGTATTACATTTCAATGTTGAACAGGAATTAAGACTCTTGTGGTTCTGTCAATTGGTTTCAATAAAGGAAAAAATTCATTAATTGGTTGTAAATTTAGCATTTCAATGAATTCCAGGCATTTTGTTTGTTTTGGAGATGGTAGGGGTGCTTTACCTTTTGTTTTGTTTTCCTTTTTTTTTCGGATTTCTTTTCTTCAATATCTTTTTTATGTATGTATGTATGTATGTATGTACTTTTGTGTATGTATCGAGTGCACCGTATGTGTACGTGTGTGTATGTGTGTGTTTCCTTTCCCGACATCATTTTAAAACTTTCTGAAGTGTAACGTATGGGTTTATTCTCAGCTGAATTCTTACAATTATTTCATCCTTGACGGGGTTTTCTTCATATTTATTTATATCATTTTATTATTTTTTATTTCATTATCTTATCATTTTCTTAAATCAATTTCAAGGATATTGAATATAACAAACAAGTATATTTAAAAATAAAATTTACTTAACAAAAAAAAAATCCTCTTTTAATAAAGAAAACTAAATGCCAAGAAGGGTAAATACAGGAGAAACAATTCTTAACCAGAAGTATTTTTTCTTTTTTTTTTCTTTTTTTTTTTTGCTGTAGAAGAGAATTGTAGATGGATAGGAAT
>NC_069002.1:32404321-32404989 GCF_001194135.2 Octopus bimaculoides | reverse complement strand
GATGACATGTTGTTTGGTAATGATCGTGGTGGCAGCAACAGCACCAGCAACAACGGCAGCAGCAGCAGCAGCAGAAGCAGTAGTAGTAGTAGTAGTAGTAGTAGTAGTAGTAGTAGTAGTAGCAGTAGTAGTAGTAGTAGTAGTGGTAGTAGTACCAGCAGCAACAGCAGCTGTAGTAGCAGCAGCAGCAGCAGCAGCAGCAGTAGTAGTAGTAGTGGTAGTAGTAGTAGTAGTAGTAGTAGTAGTAGTAACGGCAGCAGCAGCAGCAACAGCGGCAAGAACAGCGTTCACCACTGTATGAAGTTAGACGGACCAACCAACACATACATTGGAATCGCTGCACACTTTTATTTCAAGCGAGGCACCACAATATCGCTGCACACTTTAATTGCACATTCTCAACAAGGAAACGTCTGCTTCTTCCTCTTCTTCTTCATGTTCTTCCTCTTCTTCTTCATGTTCTTCCTCTTCTTGGTGCAGTTGCTGTTGCACCTGTCATATTCACAGAACCGTAATCTTTATTACCGCCTCTGGCTAAAAACCATTTTCATCTTTTAATACAATATATTTACTACAAGGTAAGTGGTCTCCATGTTCTTTGGTTTTTTTTTCTTTTCTATTTCCCTCAATGTTGCAAGCGACGTTCAAGAGATCTTTCGCGTGTGTTT
>NC_069002.1:32402681-32403732 GCF_001194135.2 Octopus bimaculoides | reverse complement strand
GTGATGGTGGTGGTAGTGCTGTTAGTGGTAGTAGTGGTTGTAGTGGTGGTGGTGCTGGGGTGATGGTGGTGGTGGTGGCGTTGGTGGTGATGATGGTGGGGATGGTGGTGATGGTGATGGTGGTGGTGGTTTTGGTGGTGATTATCTTTTGTGGTGTTATTAGTGGTGGTGACAGTGGTGATTTTGTTGTTAGTTGTAGTGGCGGATGTAGTTGTGATGGTGGTGGTGGAGATGGTGGAAATGGTGGCGATGTTGGTGGTAGTGGTGGTGGTGGTGACAGTGATCACCCTGTGGTGGTGGCTTTCGTGATTATTTTGGTTTTACTGATGATTATACCATCCTCGAGGTGGTCATCGTTATGATAGTTGTCGCGGTTATAGTTGCTTGACCTTTGGCCAACCTACATAGAGCAGACCAATGATCAAAGCCATTGTAGCTGAGGCCATTTCCCGTTCCCTTTATTCTTCCAATTGTCAAAGTCTGCAGCCATGCTTGGCAACCCTTTCGAGAATTTAGTTGAATAAATCAACCCTTGTATTATATATTTTATGATCCTTATTTTATCGTTCTTTTTTAAACTGTGCCGCTACGTTATGGATACGTAAACAAACCGACACCGGTTTTCAAGCAGTGGCAATGCTCGAACACATAAATATACAAACGATGACACATATACACACAGTCTAAGACCATGGCCCTCTTGATAAATTTCTCCTGTTATAACCCCAGAGCAGCCAAAAGCTTGTGAGTGGATTTAGTAGACTGAAACTGAAAGAAGCCCCTTGTATTTATGTATGTATGTGTACACATACACATACACTCGCACATACATATACATATATATATAAATAGATATATACATATATATACTTATAAAAATTAAATAATGAGGGTAGAAATTGATATTAATCAATTAAAACAAGTGGCTTGACGTATTTAAAAAATCCGAAGATTAAAAATTATATTACATACAAATTAAGAGGAATGACCACCAAAGTGGACTCCTGATATACTAAAGATAGACATGGTAAGGCGATTTGACGTATATATA
>NC_069002.1:32401030-32402574 GCF_001194135.2 Octopus bimaculoides | reverse complement strand
ATATATATATATATATATATACATATATATATATACAATATAAGTAATTATGTATGTACGTATGCACATATGTATGAATGTATGTATGTATGTATGTGTGTATGTATGTGCACATACGTACATATTCTTTCAGAAACTGTTGCCGAGAGCATGTAAATATTGGGCTGCAATAATGAATGAATTGAATTCGTTATTTTGTTATGCTACGTACGTTTCTATAGAATGGATATTTGTTTCCTTATTCATATATTACGCAATAGAGCAAAAGTAGCAGGTCACTACAAGAATCATCATTATATATTCAACCCGTTGGTTGCTTTTACATTACTTCAAGCTTCTTACTTTCTAATATTTCTTGTCGTCTTGATTTTTGTTTGGTTTTGTTTATTCTATGAATTAAAGAATCTATTGAGACGAATACAAACATCAATTGTCTGAACCAGGAGTTCTCAACAATGTTTTTTCCTATAGACTTCTTTGTTCCCTATTTCACTCTAATGGATACCCTTGTTAAAAATAAAACTATTATATTTTTGTAATCAAATATTATTACGAATTGTACAAAAATTGTCAAAATATTTTATGCATTGTAGAAATGTAACAAATTTATTGCTCGTAAATTTTACAAGGCAAAATTTTATAGGGACCCCCCCAAAAGTCATAAGGACCCTGCTTGAGAACCTCTGGACTAAACTAATTATAAAATTGAAAACAAAAGAACTAATTCTATTCTTTATTTTATTCTCTTTTCAGTTGATACTATTCAGAAGCTGATACGAAAAATAACCATATAAGAATTCTTCTTAAATCCTACAACATATTTCAATTTACACAGCCCTTGGCTTCAATATTTACTGCAGTTCACCAGTATTGAACTCTGATCATTGCCTCACCACAAAGTTATATATGTCGTTGTCAACATCTATTTGTCCTACCGGCACACAATACCAGTTATAAAGTAAGTCTTACACTTTTACTTATCTACGTTTATTACAAAAATAAAAATAGAATAAAATAATTTCACATTTCAGGAACATTTACCTGCCATTTATCCATTTTAGTTCCTTTTCAACGGTTTTTCAGTCGGTTCATTCTCTAACCATCTTCAAGTGATTACTCAAACCATAAGAAACTCACACACACACACACACACACACAGACGCAGACACACATACGCACACATACACAAACAAACACAAAAATACTAACATGTACGTATACAGTTATATATATATATGCATACATACACATAAATAAGTATGCTTTCTATTATTATTATCGTTTTTGTTGTTGTTATTAATATTGAGCCGAAGCAACAGAGTTACTCAAGTGCCGAGAGTTACGTGCTTTACCACTTATATACATACATACATATATATATATATATATATATAAATTGTAAATCCCAAAAATAACAACAAAACTACAAAGGATTCCGCGGTACACGTGTTTCAAGCTTTATATGTGTATAATTTACAATGTAAAGCTATCCTCAGCCGCAAAATTATTTCAGTTTTGTTGTTATTTTTGGGATTAACAATTTA
>NC_069002.1:32396456-32401020 GCF_001194135.2 Octopus bimaculoides | reverse complement strand
TATATATGTATGTATGTATGTATGTATGTATGTATATATAAACATACATACATGCATGCATATCTGACGAGCAGTCAATTAGTGTACGTACACTTGTTTCTGTAATTTATTAAAACAAAAGCATGGATTGAACAATTCCAACACTTTTCGATACAGTTAGTCTTTCTGCCTTTTGACATTCTTCTTCAATCAGTTCATAAACGTTCTTATTCCATCGAAGAATGATTTCGGCTCGTCGCGTAGCCATTTATGAACCGTTTCACGGATTTCTTCGTACGCAGAAAATTGAAAACCTAGTAAAGTATGTCTGTGCAGGCTGAAGATGTGATAGTTTTGATGAGATGAGATCTGGACAGTAAGAAGGTTGTCCCAGTAACTCGAAACACAATTCTTTTAATGGTTTCAACGATGCCAGCGATCGAATTTCGACTTGCGTTGCCGAGACAATAATAATTGATTTGACAATAGACCTCGTCGTTTGGTGCAAATTACTAGTTTCAGCTTTTTGACCATTATTAAACTGTTGCTACACGAGTGGCTGCAGACCCCTTTTCCAGTTAATGTTCCAATATAGGCCCTCTCGCGTCCCAAAAAACTGTTAGCGTCCCTTTTTCTGCGGAAGTCTGAGTCTACATTTTCTTATTCACTGGCCATTCAGGTTATCTTCACTCCATAAGCTGTCTTGCGTATTCTCGCTCAAAGCGATGGATCCAGGTCTATCTCCAATGACTATTCTTTCCAAAAAAGATTCGCGCTCATCGTTGTAGCGGTCGAGTAAGCGTTGACAGATCTCCACGCGATTGCTGTTATGCGCTTTAGTAAGCTCTCGCGGAAACGAAGCCTGCCATGGATGGTTTCGTATGCAGAACCCAGACTAATTCGCAGAGAATACGCCACCTGATCGATGGTTACTCCTGCATTCGACAGACCCATCTCTCGAGCTAGCTGAATATTCACGTCAGTGGTGGAGGATTATGGAAGTCTTCCTCTCTCTTCGTGCTTCATGCTTATCCGTCCATTTTTAAACTTCTCGATCCATTCATACACACTTCTATACGGCAGGGCCCTCTGCCCGTATTTTACTAGAAACCTGCAATGAATTTCAGCCCCAAACAGACCTTCAGGCCAGAGAAATTGGAACACTTATTTCTGCTCTTCTATGATGCACAAAAGAAAGAAAATTGAAGCGATCGTGAGAGAACCTCAGTTACGTAACCGCAAAAGTACGGCCTTTTATCATGCGATCGTTGAAGGAAGTGGTGGGGGCCAATTTAAAGAAAGCTTTGGCGAAAATATGTGTAATTTTGGGCTTCCCTTAGTCTGTGCGTGAGTGTACATACATACATACATATATACTCACACACATATACATATGTACATACATATACACACACATATATATATACATATATACATACATACACACATACATACAGACATACAATGACACACATACATACATACATACTTACACACACACACATACATACATACATACATACATATACACACATACATACATACATAAATACATACACACTTATACACATACATACATACATACATGCACACACACACACACACGCATACATACACACTCATAGACACATACATACATACATACATACATATAAGAAGAAAAATTACTATACTTATTACAACTACTACTACAAATATTATTATTATTATTATTATTATTATTATTATTATTATTATTATTATTATTATTATTATTATTATTCCCATTTCAAACTTCTGACGTATTTTGGTTAACGATATCTCAGAGCAACATCGTATAATGACCACGCTGAAACTTTTATCATGTTGAACCGAAATGAGACCTCATTAGAACATATAAATCTTGCTCCAGGGATTGATATCTTATAAATAAATGACGATTTAATGCATAATAAACAGGAAATTAAATTAGTATTGAAAATTGGATTCATCAAATATCTTTGAAATTATTGTGTTTGCGCTGTTCATTTTGATGCTTATTAAATTGCAGTTCTCTACTAAGACTAACTGATTGCTTGTCTTTTCTTAACTAATCTTTACTTGACCAGATCGAATTACAGCCAAATCTATTTTAATAAGAATTTCCGGTTGCAAGTGTTTGGCGATTTGTCATCTAGGAAAACTTGCTTTTCATTTTATTTAGGATTTATTTGCTGAGAGAAAAAAACAAAAAATCTTTGGTGTTTCATCTGAAACGTAAATAACGTTGTTTCAACACGAACTGTTCGTAGTTTTTTTAACCTTGAAAGAATCGTTAATGAATCGGGCAAAATGCTTAGCGCCATTATGTTTTGAGTTCAAACACTCCCAAGGTCGGCTTTGAGTTGCAACCTTTCTGAGTTGACAAAATTATTATTAATTTAGCACTGAGATCGATGTAATCGAAAAAATCGCCCCGGCCCCCAAGATATCAGGCCTTGTGCCTATAGTTTAATGTATTATTATTATTATTATTATTATTATTATTATTATTATTATTGAGTGAGAGAGCAGTGCATGCCATCAAAGTGACAAAGAATTAGAAGAGCTCCTTAATATTGTCAAAGAATTCAGCTCTGGTATAGGCATGGAATTCTGACTTGATAAATGTGCGATGGTTACTTTCAAGGCAGGGAAGTTCATAAAGGCAGAAAACATAGAACTTGATACTACCACAGCTATTCGAAACCGAGACCAATCCGAAGTATACAAATATCTGGGAACCAATGAAGTTGATGGTATCCAACACGCTAAAGAAAAAAACCGCAAAGAATTCTACGGAAGGGTAAGAATGGTCCTAAACTCAGAATTAAATGCTGCTAACAGAATTAATGCGAGCAATTCTTTGGCCATACCAATAACCACATTGTTGTTGTTGTTGGCACTCCATCGCTTACGACGTCGGGGGTTCCAGTTGATCCAATCAACGGAACAGCTTGCTCGTGGAATTAACGTGCAAGTGGCTGAGCACTCCGCAGACACGTGTACCCTTAACGTAGTTCTCGGGGATAATCAGCGTGACACAGAGTGACAAGGCTGACCCTTTGAAATACAGGTACAACAGAAACAGGAAGTAAGAGTGAGAGAAAGTTGTGGTGAAAGAGTACAGCAGGATTCACCACCATCCCCTGCCGGAGCCTCGATCCTATGACTGCGAGTCCGCTGCCCTAACCACTGGGCCATTGCGCCTCCATACCAATAACCACATAGAGCTTTGATATCATTAAGTGGAGTTTCACTGACATGCAGAATATGGACGGAAAGATCCGTAAATTTTTTACAAGATACCGAATGCACCATCCAAAATCAGAAGTAGACAGGATTTATCTCCCAAGAAAAATAGGTGGAAGAGGCCTGATACAGCTCGAATAATCCTTTATACAACAAGTAATGTGCTCTTAGGAACTGCACTGAAGCATGAAGATTCCAAGCAAGTTTCGGTCATGAAGCTTAGTAAGAAATTTTAAAAGTCTCTTGACCTATAAGTTAACAATAAGAATGACCAAAGACACCCAAATGCTCACAGAACTACCGTTGCTTCTCCTGATTTAGAAATTAACAATCAGAAAGACCGAAGAGATACAAATAGTGACAGAGCTATCATTAATGCAAACAATATCAAACAAAAAGCAAAAAAGGCTTGCATGAATTATATCGAAGATAACTGGAAATGTAACACACCAATGACAACAAGAGACAGGTCTGTAAAGGTGAAACAGAAGGTTGTTTTTGCAGCGTAAGGTCAAAGCTTACCTGCCAGAAATTAGCATGCAAATGTCCTTAAAGATGGATCTGACCCCACGTGGAGAATTTGCGGATAATTCACAGAGACAATTGATCATGTTGCTTCTGGCTGCCCAGTTCTCGCTGAAAAGGAGTAACTCATAAGACATGACAGACTAGGGCAGTACATTCACTGGAATACTTGTAAATACTACAAAATTGAATCCCATGATAAATGGTACAGGCACCAACCAGAGGATGTAGTGAATGGCGAGGTCGTCACCATCCTTTCGAACTTCCCAATACAAACATGACTCCAATCGATCAGACATTGTAACCAAGTCAATCATCTGTGAAGAACGAGCAATTAGCATGTATGTGTGTGTGTGTATACACAATGATTCGAACAAATGTGAGATGTGCACAACATCGGAAAGAAGAGTGTCTGCGGTTGAAATCGCATTCATCTCACTTGTCTGTTTGGTTTCTTGTTGGTGGATCGAGTTTGTTGAACTTTGTTTTATGCGGTCATTGACTCCGACTGCGAATTTTTGATAGATAGATAGATAGATAGATAGATAGATAGATAGATAGATAGATACATGGATAGATAGACAGACAGACAGACAGACAGACAGTCACATAGATAGATAGACACAGAAATACTTTCGTATTCAAATGCAAACTACACCGATACACATACACCAACATCCCCACATAGACATATATATATATATATACATATATGTGTGCGTATGTATATGTGTGTGAGTGCATGTATGTGTATAGATATATGCATGCGTGTGCAAATATACATATATATATATATATATATATACCCATA